>NC_092815.1:211892572-212110072 GCF_023375885.2 Dermacentor andersoni | reverse complement strand
TTTGCAAGGCGATCTAGTGATCTCGCCGATCTTTCGCCGATCTTTCGCCGATCTAGTGAGCTCGTTTCCGGTCAAACAACTGTAGTGTTGTGTTCCTGCATGCCTCCTCGTGGAACGTAAGCGGGGATGCGATCGTCGGCATTTGTGCGCTGTCCAAAGCTGTCGGCAATCTACAAAGACGGTTTAAACGCGTGAAAAGCTTCCCGGTTCATGCAGTACGTGTAGTGACTTTCATCTGTTGACTACCACATTGACTACCACTCACGTTGATTACCACTCACGTTGACTACCACGTACGTTGACTACCACTCTACATACGCGCAGACGCACCAACAAAGGAATGCAGGGTCGATCGAAGCAGATTACGATGGCATGCACGCAGAAACAAGCGCGGTCAGCCACGGTCGCGGACACTGCGAAGGAACGAAACACTAGAGTTGACGTCACAACACCGCGGTTTCCGGTCTCCGCTCGCATCGTCAGCGTCAGCAGCAGCGCGCGGCATTCGACGGGGGGCGGATCTACAGCGCAATTTCAACCGACGATTACGTCGCTCTTAATTGAAAAAAAAAACCCCAAAGTTTTACCTACATGGTTTATAAGGTTCCCGCATCCGTATATGAGCGTCTTATTGAATTCGACAGACTCTTCAGCTTCCCTTTAAGGCAGCCCAGTCATTTCACTGCTGGATCACACACTGACTCAGTTCAGTGCCCCGTATGGCTGCTATCCTCATCGCCATTCTTTATTCAAGCCTTGAGGGCTGCTTTAAGGGCATTGCTTTCATATATCGTATAGCCTTTCTGACGCACGGCGAACATACACTAGTGACGTCACTGGCAAGATGAATAACTCTGCAACAATGTGCATTGAAACTGAAATTTTATTCTTGGAAACGTTGAAGTCTTCTGACTATGCTGTGTGTTTAAACAATGTTTCAGTTTGAATCAACGCAAGGGGAAAGGATGTGCCAACATATGCTCCACTAAGGTCGTCATAAACTTTCTAGGTGTGTTTGTTAAGCCGACCATGCATGTCATGTACGGCGGTCATATTTCGCCATGCATACCTACGGCCTAGAATAAAAGAGACAAAGATAGCATGGTTTCTGTTGTTATCTGCACGTACTAAGTCTGGCAATTTTTGCCAGAATACTCCGATTTGAGTTTGCGGCTTTCATAACCTAAAGCGTGCAGAAACAAAAGCTTTCGTGATTATATAATTCCTGCACTAACGTATATAATATGATGATTGGCCACTATAAACAAAAGGCAGAATGCTGTATACTTAATATTATTTTTATTTGTAAAAAACCTTACAAGGCCCCTACATAGGGATTGAGTAAGGGGGGCATAGAATTAAATAACTACACACAATCTAATAACAATAATAACAATAAAAATACTTTCAATATGCATACTTTCAATTATAGTTTACATATGTGCTTTACTGTCCATAACATATGTTGCTTAAAAGAACTAGATGGGTTGGAACGAGTATGACGTTCCAAGCTTATTCAATACTTGGGATACGTTTCCGACGCTCACTAACGGATGAAGTGAGGTTGGACGCAATTATTCTAGCTGGTGCCGCCAGCAACCGCGATATGGCCTCGAGTATACAATTTCAGGGCTACGTCGTTGCCCACTAAACACAAAACTTCCAGAAAACTTCTTAAAATGGCTTTAAAGACGTGTACACATCGTCGTATATTATGAAATGTTGAAAAAACATTTGTGGCAAGATATTTTTGAAAACGTTTTCAGAACTTCCACCTCGAAGAGCACATTTAGGAGCTGGTGCTTTTGACCAAGGATACTCGTTGAATATTGTATTTCTATGCTTCTACAATTAAAAAAAAAATTTAGGAAGGTTAATTTTCTTTCTAAATGTTTGTATTGCCTGGAGTTGCCACACAGAATAAGACCTATGCATTTAACTGTGCCTAGCAAAATCGGATTCGCGTATTACATAAATAATGCCACCTGAATTATGCCAAAAAAGGCGAAATGAATTTATGGCAGGCAAAGGAAATCTTAATTCTCTTTAATTGGTGAGCTCTTATGCCATTCTCTATTCAGATATGGTAGAGACTGCTGATTTGCTGTGAGTTTTGGAACAGGATTGTGGACTATAGTTGATATTGCATTACGCGATATGTAGTGCAAAAGGGACACACAAAAGTCAGGACAGCAGAGAAGTCTTCGTATTCTCTTTCCTCTGACGTGCGCCGTTTTTGGTATGGCTATGCACCGTTCTTCAATGAACCTTAGTGTCATGATGTAGCGCAAGCTTACAACCACAAAGGCACGCATAGAACACGTCACATGAGCTGTTGTGCGTGCATCTTTGGGGTTGGTGCCCTTTTGCTCCATCATGTCCTTAAGGAAGCACCATCTAGCGCAGAAACTTGTCCTTCAGTGACACACTTCGACGCCAACTTGGGTCGCTGGCTATGTTCAGTTCTTCAATGCAAAAGAAAGCTTTAAAGCTGCGGAACTGAACCTCCGTCACACGTATTCAATCTTCTCTCAATAGAGTATATGCACAAACGTGCCACTCGCGGACTTATTGGCGGTGCCATTATATGACACAGCGTGTCGAAAGGAGGAGCGTGAATGAGCATCCAGGCTGCGCACACGCCTCATATATGACGCGTTTCGGCGTTGGTACTTCGGTGTGTTGCTACATTGCGTCACCGCTAAACGCACTACCGTCATCTATCTCAACATGGACTCTGCCGGAATTTTTCGTATCTAACTTCTTTCACGTGCCACCTTGTGGTAAGGAGTATACGCCACTGAGTCTTAACCTGAATAGATAGCAGCTTGGGCCAATAGGTATCCGCCACTGGGTCGGTGCGCGAATAGAATCACAACGTAGACTATACTGGGTATACTGGGTAGACTATACTGGGTACTGGGTATCAGAATCGGTGTTCGGCCCACTCCAGAAAAGAAAATATTCAGAATTTCTGCAGC
The DNA here is from genome assembly GCF_023375885.2 of Dermacentor andersoni. Lineage (NCBI taxonomy): Eukaryota > Metazoa > Arthropoda > Arachnida > Ixodida > Ixodidae > Dermacentor > Dermacentor andersoni. The sequence continues at coordinate 212,107,091 of NC_092815.1, read as the reverse complement.
GCTGCGCGAAATCGAACCCTCGACGCAAGAGTTCCTCAAACACAGTACACTGATGCTTCAGCACGCTGCGCCACGCATTTCAGAGAGAGAGATAATTTAATTGAAAGAAGGCAGAGAGGTCGGCCTGAGCTAAGGTGCTCTAGCCTGCTACTCTGCACAGGGGGAGGGGGAATGGGGACATAAAGATGTGATGAGGGATGATGATGACATAGCAAGAGGCATGCGCAAAGATGAAAGCAAGTTCAGCACTCTGATGATAAACATTCACAAATGTCATCCATGAAGCCACAATCAGGTTTCCGCATTTCAGAGATCACGCATTTCAGAGTCGGCGCCTTCGAGAAAAAGCACCATAGGAAGGTGATCGACCCAGTGGTCTCGATCCAGACGCGCAGTGAGGGCAGCCTCACTCTCAACCATTTCGTTGACCGAGGGATGGTATACCGTGGTACGGCGATCGTTAGTGTCAAACAGGCGATTGAGGTAAAGGAAGAAAGTACATTGAAATTGCCGGCCGCGGTCAGTTGTAACAATGCTGGGGAATGCGAAGCGGTGAACCCATGTTGAAACGAAGGCTTTGGTTAGCGTTGTACGGCAATCCTTAGTGCCAAGCAGGCGGTTGAGGTAAAAAAAGAAAGTCCACGCATTTCAGAGATCACGCGTGGACTTCGTGGCAGCGCCGCTAGATGAAGCAGCCACTCTAGAGCAAGGCATAGGAAAAGAGACCGTCTGCAATAGATATATACCCGGATGCACATTCCTTAAGGGAAAATGTGAGAACTTGAAAACAAACAAACCACCCGGTGTCTGCAACATCGGTAAAATGTTCAAAAATTTGCGCAGAAACGGCTTTCAGAGTTGCCTCAGTATGCGTAAGCATTTTGCCACTTGCTCAACTTCACCCATCCCACTGTCATTATCAGTGCCTCCCATTCCTCCTTCGTGTTGTTCGTGTCGTGGTGTCCTGTTGAGTAGCGCGAAATCCCACGTAATGTGGTATAGGGTTGGTGTGGCCCCGCATTACGGGCATTCGTCCCTGTAGGCTGTGGGATATATGCGATGTAATATGTGTAAGTTCGTGTAAGTGCCTGTCTGGAGCCTCCGCCAGGCAGCGGCATCCTCTGTCTTTTCTTTTCCATGGTGTGGGGGATATCGGAAGTGAATCGCTCTGTTGTAGTTCACGATGGCCGAATAGAAATTGAGACCAAAATCACCGCACCGACTGGCATGGGGACAGTGCCGTCAGCGCCTTCGCAGAGGGAGGGGTAGTGTGGGAACGCTGGCATGATGAGCGGCATCAGAGCTAACTGTGGATAAAGACGACGACGAAAGCGCGAGCAGTGGCAAGAGAGCGAGGGGCAGTATGGGAACGCTGACATGATGAGCGGCATCGGAGCCAGCTATGGAAGAAGACTGCGACGAAGACCGCGACTGTGGCACGAGCGCGTGCGCGCGGTTACCCCGAGATTCGCCGACGCTCAAGCCAGGAGCAGGCGCTTAAGAGCTGCACTCTAAAACGTGCGTCGAAGACGCAAGGTCCGGATGCACAAACATGCTGTAGTCTGAAAACCGAGACGGAGTGGGGCGCAATTGCTGAATGCAGTCTTGTAGGCACTGGAGCAACTGCAACGGCTGGGGCGAGGGTACCCAAGGAACGAACAAGTCTCCAGGAAGCCGCAGGGTGCACCGCAGACGTGTGCGGCTGCTGAACAGCCTAGGTCACGACGAAGGACGGCGTTTAGACCAAGAAGCACCATAGGAAGGTGATCGACCCAGTGGTCTCGATCCAGACGCGCAGTGAGGGCAGCCTCACTCTCAACCATTTCGTTGACCGAGGGATGGTATACCGTGGTACGGCGATCGTTAGTGTCAAACAGGCGATTGAGGTAAAGGAAGAAAGTACATTGAAATTGCCGGCCGCGGTCAGTTGTAACAATGCTGGGGAATGCGAAGCGGTGAACCCATGTTGAAACGAAGGCTTTGGTTAGCGTTGTACGGCAATCCTTAGTGCCAAGCAGGCGGTTGAGGTAAAAGAAGAAAGTACATTGAAAGTGCCGGCCGCGATCAGTTGTAACAATGTTGGGGAATTCGAAGCGGGAAACCCATGCTGAAACGAAGGCTTTGGTGACCGTTCTACGGCAATCCTTAGTGTCAAGCAGGCAGTTGAAGTAAGGGAAGAAAGTGCATTGAAAGGGCTGGCCGCGATCAGTTGTAACAATGTTGGGAAATCCGAAGCGGGAAACCCATGGTGAAACGAAGGCTTTGGTGACCGTTTCCGTAGTGACGTTCGGAATGGACACGGCTTCGTGCCAACGTGTGAAGTAGCCACTGATTGTCAGAATGTACCGGTAGTTATGAGAGGGAGGAAGCGGTCAAACTAAATCAAGATGGACATGGTCAAATCGACAGCCAGGTGCCAAGAAAAATTAGGTGGGTGTCTTCTCTTCATGTAGCGGATCACTTCGGTGGTCTGGTAAGCGAGGCACGAGGGGGCCCATTGGCAAAGATCGGTGTTAATGCTCAGCCAGACGTACTGCCGTGTAACAAGACTTTGCCTGGCACGTCTGCTTGGATGGCAGCTGTTGTGAAGGGATTGGAAAACCGCACGACGAAAGGCTACCGGAATGAAGGGAGCGAGGTGTAGCCGCTGACATCTCGCACCAGAGTGAGCCAGGCACAAACGGGTGGGGAACGAGCTGCAGACGGAGGGAATGGAAGTGCTCACGCAGTACTTGCAGCTCAGGGTCCTGCATCTGCGTCTGAACTAGACGTTCCCAGTCCACAGCAGATGCAGAAGTTTCGAAGGAGGTGATGTGTCAAAATGTATCAGCGGCCTGCTTGTCAGTGACTTTGATGTGCCCGATATCCGTTGTGAACCCCGACATATATTCAAGTTGACGAAACTCGCGTGATACCTACTTGTAAGAGTCCGTACAGAACAGATAAGGTAAATGGGCTGGACCTCCAAGAAGTGCCGGAAGCGCTGGATGGTGGAGTAGATGGCAAGCAGCTCACGGCCCAAAAAACGCTGCAGCGGGCCTCGGCATGTTGGAGCTTCCGAGTGAAAAAGCCCAATGGATGCCACTCCAAGTCAATTTTTTGTTGGAGAACAGCACCGATAGCCGCGCTGGACGCATCCACCATGATGCGAGTAAGCACGTTAGTCCTCGGGTGAATGAGAAGTACCGAATCAGCGAGGTCTTGTTTAGCAGCCCTGAAAGCAGCTTGAGCTTCGGGAGACCAGGAAATCGCGGATGAGAAGCTCTTTGTTGTGCAATGGCCAGTCAGTGAATGCAGAAGCTCAGCTCAGTGCGGAATAAACGCAGGGAGAAATTCACTAGGCCTAGGAACTCCCGCAGCTGACGTAAGGTAGTAGGTGCTGGGAAGTCTTTCACGGCCTACACGGAAGAGGGCAACGGACAAATTCTCAGTGCCGAGATGTGGTTGCCTAGGAGCTCGAGATCGGGAGACCCGAAGACGCATTTCTGGGGGTTGACAACCAGGCGAAGTTCTTGAAGGAGTTGAAAAAGGTTCCCGGAGGTGACGGTCATGATCTTGTGAAGTGGGACTCGCGACGAAGATGTTGTCGATGTAGGCAGATACCGTAGGGAGGCCGCGTGTTACCTCGGAAATGAATCTTTGGAACGTTTGAGGTGCGTTGCGTAGCCCAAAGGGCATGCGCACATACTCAAACAGGCCGAAGGGGGTAGTAATGGCCGTCATCGGGACATCGACAGGCTCAACGGAGATTTAGTGATACACATTGAAAAAGTTTACATTGCTAAAGATCTTGCATCCTTCCAAGTCACCTGTGAAATCTTGGATGTCTGGAAGGAGATAGCTATAGAGTGCCGTGTGAGCGTTCAGCGCCCGGTAGTCTCCGCGCGGATGCCAGTCACCCGCTCCTTTCTTGGGCACCAGATGAAGTGGAGAGACCCAAGTATTAAACGAAGGGCAAATAATACCCAGCTGGAACATGGGATCGAATTCCCGTTTAGTAATCGATGCAAGCTCACCGAAGAGGTGGCATGAACGAGCTGCGACAGGTGGACCACGCGTGACAATGTGGTGGGTTACGTTTTGTTTGGGTGACTGATTTAAATTGCAGAGCCTCGTGACCTCAGGTAAGTGTTCGAAGATTCTAGCGTAACGGCAAGGTAGGATCAACGTGGTGATGCCAGTAGGAGCGACAGCTGACAGAACGCCCGGGATGGAGAGGCGCATCCTGCTGTCAATCAGGCGACGGTGGCACATGCTGACGTCGAGGTCTTGAATGAGTCAAGAATTCGGAGCCGAGAAAGGGCTGATTGATGTCAGTTAGATGAAGACCCACCGGAACGTGCGCTGCTGGCCAAAGTCGACAGTGAGGGACCGCAGACCATACGTGGCGACGGAGGTAGAGTTGGCCGCACGGAGCGTAGGTCTAGGACTTCGAAGTGCGGTCACTCTTTGAAGACGGAAGCACGCTGGCTTCGGTACCTTTATCTACTAGGAAGCGCAGGCCATAAATGTAGTCCATGACTAAGAAAAGGGGACCAGGTTTTAAAGTGAGGTAACTTGCCTCCCTCAGTGACCTCAAGGCGCCTTTCCTGACCAGCTGCATGGGGACTTGCATTGGCGGGCGCGGTGCTGAAATGTGCGATAATACCAGCGAATAGGCGATCTTCGAGGACTGCTCGGAGAAGACGAACGGCGGCCGAGACGTGAGGAGTAATCGCACTGATCATGAGAGGACGTCCGTAGCGCGTCTATGGAAACGGCAAGCTGGTCGATCCGGGACTCTAAGGGGGATATGACTGAGTACTCTGGCGTTGGAAGTGAGGGCGGTGACCGAAGGTCGTGGACTCCATCAGCGAGATGGGAGGAACGGTCGAGGGTCAGGTCCCCTACAGCGACCAAGACAAGGCAGGGGAACTGCGGCAGGCGCTGCATAAAGAGCTCCCTGAACGCCACACTGTTCGAGTAGACGTTGTTTGTGCCCAGTAGGTGCCGCATGCTGTTGAGCAGCTCGGAGGGGCGGCGATCTCCAAGCCCTTTGGAGGCGAGCAGGTGCTGGAGGCGCGCGCTCTCAGATGCCATGGTGCAGTGTAAATAATCTCCATAAGTTTCTGGTATGGCACATGGCCCAAAGGTACAGCGATGACGTCCGGCACCTCCTGAGCGACCTCAGGTTAGAAATTAAGTGGCGAAACCAAGAAGTCTCTGTAGTGATGTGGTGCAGATCGAAGATGGCTTCGACGTGGGCTAACCAAACTTGCGGGTTCTTGCACCAGAACGGGGGCAGGCGGAACTGAAGAGCTGCGACGTCCCCTTGGTGCGAGGTAGCTTCAGGCTGAAGGTTGCCCGAGGGCGTTAGGCTGCTGGGATTGGTCATATCTTAGGCCGGAGTTACCACTGTCGTATACCGAGGGGGTCGTAGCGGAGCGTCAGAACAAGAGGCCCAGTGTAGAAGGTTTTTAGAAACGAAGTGCGCGTACCGTGCTTGCTCATCGAGCACCCGCCGCTAAACTTTATTCTCCTCGTCTCTCGCAGCCGGCAGCAAGGCGCCGGCTGAAGGCGCTGACCTTAGCATCCCCGCGTTACGGCGTCGGCGGGCGCTACAATATATCGACAACCACGTATTTACTAAAAGGCGCTATCTCCAAAATGCGCGAATTTGCATTTCCCCTTCGAGGTGCTGCAGGGTTTGCAGAAATCGCAGTTTCGGAGGATACTTTTTGAGGTATGCAGCGCCAGACCTTCGTTTATATGTACTATATGCTACCCTATGCAGTCAATTATTATAGCACATCAAGCCCCTTCACCAAATGCGGTGGGTCATACATTTTACTGTACTCAGAATGCGCCGTAAGACGTCGGAGCAGTTAGCACCATTTCTTTTATACGCCACACTACAATGGCTATAAGCTGTCTATACGCACGAGTCGTTCACTGTTGTGAACTGTAGCTTATATAACCGTAATATTTATAGCGAAACGCTGGCAGCGAAAGCTGTGCACGAAGGCGAGCTTTCTGGTGGCGCAGCCTTTTGCGTGGGCCGATCTTGTTATTAAGGGGAAAGCCTTAGGTGTCTATGTTGGCGGTGCGCTTGGCGTCGACCATGGCGAAACTGCGCCGTGAAGAAAAATGGCGGACGCTGAAAACAGTAAAACCACGTCATCAAATGCTCGGATTGAAGTCGCATTTCTCAGGGAGGCCCCTTTAAACAAAATAAGTTAGTGGCTTTGAAGTGAAATTTGGTACATTTAGGTTTCGGTGGGAATAGAGCCCAGGCCTCCGGGGTACGAGACGATCACGCTTCCCTGAAGCCATGGCTGCTCCACGGTTCTGGCCAAGGGTGTGCCTAGTGTGCGCGCCTGATTGCACGCGTCACGTGGTCACAGAGACGCGCTCGTGTCACTGCTCGCGCGTTCTTCGTTGTCTTCTTCGACAGCTGGTTCCAACGCCGCTCATCATGCCAGCGTTCCCGAACTGCACCTGGTGTTGGTGTCCCTGCTCGCGCGCTCAACCCGGGCGGACGCAAAATAAAAAAAAAAATACCAGAGGAAACGGCTTGTTCAGCGAAGTCCTTGCTTATTTATAGACGGTTGTTTTGTTATTGGTAATTTCGCGTTTATCATTCGCCATTGTTGGTGGCTGCTGCACTGGAATAAAGGCGTAGGCGTTAACATGACAGACCGCAGAACATTTAACTACTACAAACCGAAAGGTACATTTATCCAAGGTTTCAATACCTTGCACCAGGGGCCTCTAGAACGTAAAGCTATTCCCAAATGTTCTGTTCTAATTCTGCAATCAGCCCTCCACGATTGGTTAACAAATTTTCAGCCACCACCCACTGTGCCTGCCTGTCACGCGACGTCATGAAAACCGCAAAAACTCCCGATCTGATATATGTGCATACTGAATTTGCATGATTAGACCGAACGACAGAAAAAATAAATTTCTCATTAGAAGTTTGATTAATTGCTATTGGTCAAACTTTTTCAGGCTTCGCCCACTTTGCCTGTCTGTCACGCGAAAAAGCGCGAAAATTCATCGTGTCAAAGTGACGTGTACGCGTTTCATTCTCAATAGCTGGAGACTGCCCATTCCGAAATGAATAGAAGCTGGCTGCCCGTCGACCGCTGTGGCACTGGATACTTGGGAGCTCCAGGGGTGCAATGATTTATTTGCGTAAGATAAGATGTTTTGCGTGGCAGTATAACGTTATCGATACGTTTCAGCATGCATACGACACTGCTCTACCAACTTTACTATTCTGGGTATCCGTTTTAGCGACATTTTTAACCTCCCGCTGCACGCCAACGCGATTTTCGACAAGCCACCGCAAGCTAAGAAACTGGAAGTGGAAGTAAACGGCTGGCCAAGTGCTAGCCGTTTGCTGTTGAGTAAATACTCCTCGTAACAACACGTAACACTTATATTCACGATTAGAGCGATCAAAAAACATAAATATTTCTGACACCTTTTTTCGCCATTAGCCCTCTGCCATTGGTCAAAACTTCTTGGACTGCACCCACTGCGCGTGTCTGTTACATGGCGTCACAAAACCGCGGAATATCACCGCGTGAAAGTGACGCGCACGCGTTAAAGATGCATTAATATGCCGAACAAAACTGATTTTTTTTCTTCTGAATAGGTGGAGACTGCCCCGTTCCTAAAGGGATAGAAGATGGCTGCCCGCCGATTGCCCTGGCAATGGATACTCGGGGCTACTGAGAAGCATGGATTTATTTGCGTATAACAAAAGTTGTTTCGTGTCAGTGTAACATTATCGTACCCTTCCGGCACGTATGCGGCATTTCTTGGCCAACTCTTATTCGCTGTGGATCAGCTTTAGCGGCATTTTTAACCTTAAGTTGCACTCCACCGCAATTTTGGACCAGCCACCGCAAGCTAAGAAACTGGAAGCGGACCAATCGCAGACGCCGGGCACAACCCTCCTTATCCGCTTATCGACTTTCATTGCGCTTGATCGGCCCCACTGGTACCCTCGCCACTGCAGCTTGCTCCTCACCTCCTGTCAGCCAATTAGCTTTTTAAAAAGTCACTCAATGTAGGCAATGTCATTCGCTTCGAAAGCAAACAAAAGTGACCGCTTATAAACGAGGAGAGCGTTTAAATGCGCTCTTCAAACAACGCTGCGGGGTTACCACCCAATGTTTGCGTCGATGGTTAAGTAAATTGGACGTCCGGAGCTAGGAAACAAAATAGGTTAGAATAGTTTTACTTTATAAGGCCGCACCGTCAAAAATTTCATCTCGCATATCATGAGCAAGAGGTGGGGCAGTCAGGCAATAACTAACATGAAATTTGTAGATAAAGGACCGTGGACGCAAAAGAAATGCTTTGTAGAAATCAGTCCGTGAATAAGTCACACGCAGTCAACATGTGACTTTTTTTCATTTTTATTTCATTTTTTATTTGGGCAACAGAAATACAAGGTTTGCCCGCAACCGCAAGGTAAGGCAAAAGGAGGGCGTAATCCTCCTGACTAAGGCCTTTACCTCGCTGGAGCAGCAGAAGTAGCAGTCTACTGATAAAACAAAGTACAACTAGTCAGACACAAAACTTCAAAACTATTTACAGCAAAATTTTAAACACATTGAAAAGTATCGACCGTTTGCCAAATAGCAAGTAACTAAATAAATAGAGCACAGCAAAAATAAGAACATTCTGGTATTAACAAAAGTTATACATTCAGAATGCAACATTACTAACATTAATATTGACATTAACCAAAGAAACTTTATTAACATTCGTTAAACACACTGTGATCTGAAAATTTGTGAACTTATTCGTGACTAGCGTGTGAGTGAACAGCGTGGCTACAATGTAGACAGTCTTTTGTGAATAATATGTAATGAATTCTAGATATCCAGAACGTTTTAATGCGAAAGCATTATATGGCTCAAGAAGCGAAAATTCCGGCGGCGTGGCCGCAGGTGATACAAAACGTCACGTGGTCACAGAGGCGCGCTCGTGCCGCTGCTCGCACGTTCGTCGTCGTCTTCCACAGGTGGCTCCGATGCCACTCATCATGCCAGCGTTCCCATACTGCCCCCGCCTCTGCAAAGGCGCTGACGGCACTGGCCCACTGCCAGTGGGTTCGATGATTTCGCTGAGTTCTGTCGTGTGCTCTGATGGACGAACCTTCGACGGAGATGGTACAAAATGTCACATGGTCACAGAGACGGACCGTGCCGGTGGCCGGTATATATGTAGCGCCATGCGTGGTTGCTCGGCCAGTCGGTGCGGTGATTTTGGACAGTTGTGTCGTGCGCTGCGATGGACGAACCTTCGGCTTCGATTTCTCAGTCAGTAGCTGCGGCCGGCTCCTTTGGACGTCCACGCAAGTACGCGAACGAGGCCGAGGCACGTGATGCGACAAATGATACAAGGAAACATGAAAACATTACCATTATGTTTTGTAAAACGTGTCGTTATCAGGAAGACGTCGCGGTACTTTGCCGTTCACCCACGTAAGGCTCCCTATGTGCCCTAGACGTGAAATGATTCGTTTATCACAGCGGTTATATAACAAATACGCTTGAAGGCTCGTGGTACATGGACGCTAATATAAAGGGCAAGTCAGCAAGCCTAGACATATGTGTATTAAGAGCGCAGAAACGGACGAACACGCACGCATATGGCCACTTGCACATATTCGTCGTCGTGCGGTCGGTGTCTTACCGTCAACGGCATGCCGTCGCGGTCATTCCGTCGTCATCACTGACTTCGACATCCAACTCTCGTCTTGCCGCTGTCGTCATACCGTTGTCGTCACGCCACCATTGTCACTCTGTCGTTACACCATCATCAGCACATCAGTATCATCGTTCAATTATCATGCACCCGTCACAATACCAGCTTCGTCACTTCACCGACGTCATTGTTTGTTCTTCAATCTATCGCAATCATGCTGTAGCTATTCAATCGTGAGTAGGTCAGTGTTGCAATTCCATCGTCGTCACACCGCCGCTACCATGCGTACGTTGTGATACCATCGTCGTCGTGCCGTTTTGGCCGTGCCATCGTCGCCATTCCCGCTTCTTCGTCCGGCTGCCGTCATGCCGTCGCCGCGACGCCAACGTCATCGTACAGTTGTCATCTCATTATCCTCATGTCGTCGTCGTCACGTTGTCGTCGTTATGCCATCATCATAACTTACTAATCGACACCTCATTGTCGTCGTGCCGTCGTTGCTATGCGCTTTTGTCGTTCAACCATTGCATTCCCTCTTCGTCGTTCTATCGTCGCTGCCGCAGCGTCATACAGCCGTCGCCGAGCCTATACGCTCAAGGCGACTTTGACAAGAGAGTACCATAGCAAAGTGGTACCATAAGGTAGCCTGCGGCATCTAGCGCATAAAACGAAAGTGTTATAATTACCACTACACGTGTTAAATTAACGTGGCTTCAGGATGTCCCTTCATTGCTCGAGTGCTACTCGCATTGCCATGGACAGTTATCGCGAGACGAGTTCCGCCGCAATTATTTTTAGTTTTTAGATCCTCGTAAACCCAACTATGAAATATTTTTTTGAGCGTTAAGAAAATTACGTGCTGAAAGGGTTACCTGAATGATAGTTGTTTAGCATTTATATTTCTCCTTTGTCAAAGAAGCGTTCATTTAAAACAAAAGAAATGCATGCATCAAAAGAACGTAAATAGTTTTCGTTACCAGACAGACTCCTCGGAAACGGTACTTCTTTTTTGCAGTGAGGAAATATTTGCGTTCAAGTTAATTTGAAAATTTCAATAATCGAAAACCCCTACTATAAGGATTTCACGACATTCTTGAACACAGTAACGATGCTGTGTTTTATAAATATTTTTTGAATTTTCTATTCTATTTGACTATCGTAATTTGTCCCCACGAAATGTCCCGCCTGCCCTCGCGGAGATTGGCCAGTCGGCGAGAACAAGATAATCGAAAGAAAAGAATGTGTGCAAAATACGACCCCTGTATGCAAGTAACATGTACTCTGAACCTCCGAATGCACAAGAGGTGATTGTATAAGCAGGTTGCAGCAATACTTCATATGCAGAGGCCCTGCACTTGCGTAAGGAACCAAAAGGACTTCTTCTTGGGCAAGTTGGTGCTTAGATTTCCTAGGTATACTTTGTTGGCGCCAAGTTGGCGCTTCACTGTCTTCCTTCTGTCCCCTTCCAAGAAATGTATTTTGCGCCACAAAGTATGCCTAGGAAAGCGTAAGGAACGCAGCGGTGGAGAATGATTGTACTGTTTATCGTATCTTCTTACTTCTAGTTATTTATGGCTGCAAAGAGCATTACATTTTAGTGCCACTGTGCAGCCATTGCTCCCACAAATTTAGTGACGACAGTCAGAACATTGTATCGCTGAAATAATGCAGACAAAAGCATATGACTTGGACAACCGTCATCATGGAATGTTCCATAACGTTGACGTCAACCGTTATGTACATAAGGATTGCCATTTTATTGCTACCCGCCGTTTTATTGCTCCGACGAAAGAACTGTGGCTTGCGCCTTTACGATGCTTCGTTTCAGAGCTCTGACTGTAGCAATTATTGCTGTTGCTCTCATTGCGTTGTAAGTACTTTCGTAAATGTTTCTATGTGTGAGTTAGACAACTGATCTCCTCATTTAATTTGTACCGCTCTAAAAAGTCCATGCAGCCTGAAATTATTGCGCCATACCCTTACCCCCGTACTCAGAAATACATCTTAACTTGAAGCCCATGCTTGACTTGATCTAAATGACGCCTGCCGTGAACGCACCAAACGAAACGCAATGAGCGTATTGGGGGCGTTCGCACCAGGCGTCATTTATATCAAGTCAAGCATGAGCTTCAAGTTAAGATGCATTTCTGAATACGAGGGTAAGTTGCAGCGTCCACGCTGTTGAGCCAAGGAACAATAGGCGTGTTCCTAAAGTCATAGCTTGTGCTCTCAACGACGCAGTGAATACCATAAGTGAGAACGTGAGTTCCTTATAATTATTGAAAAACTAAACAGTACGCAACAAAAAAATACGAGGCAAAGATGAGATGCCTACGAAATTCCTCGCTATTGCGAAGAAAGTGTAATGTGAAATACAAAGACCTTGCTGCATGTGCTGCACATTTAAGCCTCACGGTTTATGACAGTGTTACTTTGTCGACTGTTTTTCTACCTTATGCACTTGTCAGAATAAAATGTCGGTTACTCTAAGTGCTGACCACAAGTGGAGCCGTGCTCCTGTGGTCATAGATGCAACCTTATGCGGTGATTTAAATGTGAATTCCAGCGAATTAACATTTTTCCAATAACGGACACTGCAAGACACCAAAGGTGCTCTAACGTAAAGCTCTTCCAAACCTTTCTAATGTGTTCGAATCACCCCCACTTCGCATGCATGTCACGGACGTCAGAAAAACCACGAAAGCTTTTCATCTGATATAACGTGTACACACTGATTATGTATGATTAGACCGAACCAAAGAAGAAGAATTATTTCGATTCGACGTCTTTTTCCCCATCAGCCTTCCTCAATTTTTTTCAGGATTTCGGGCTGCGGGCACTTCACCTGTCTGTTACGCGGGGTCACAAAACCGAGAAAATCCACCGCGTCAGCGTGACGTGCACGTATTGACGATGTATTAATAGGCTGAACAAAACTAAATTTGTTTTCGGAATAGCCGCAGACTGCGCCATTCCGAAATGAGTAGAAGATGCCCTACAGCCTGTACCAAAACCGATAAAAAGCGCAGGTGACTGATACCCTCTCTCTCTCTCTCTCCATCTCTCTCTCTCTCTCTATTTCTCATTTTTTTAGTACAAAGTGCAGCAATCTCAGAGGTTCTATCGGCGAATCATCTTGCCGTCTTCAGGTAAGACATGATATACCTGCGGCAACCGCATCTTCAAGATATCTATTGAATTATCTGAGCCGTGGTGCTACGTTGTGCATGTCACAAAGCGCAATTCAGAAGATGAGTTACTTCAAGTCTTGAAAGAGCTTAAACGTACTGGAGCGACACTTGTGCTACGAAAGACACCGTACTAGGAATCTTCGGATAAGTTTTAGCCGGAGATAACTGTAAGATAACTGTAGAGCACGAGTGATTTTGCAAGTTCTGGTCAGAAATTGATAGCGCGTGGCATTGAAACACATTGATCGCTCCAGATAAATGCCGTGCCACCTTCAACACGATAAACCAGAGGAAGAGCTGTGAGGCGAGTTTTACAATTCAAGGGTGAAAATTTGGAGGACGCTTAAGCTTCGCCTTTAAGAGGGGAACGCGATAGCGTTCAAGGACCGTTACTGCTTTTCATGCTTCCCGGCGACTGCAGCTTACGTAAGCGCAACGTTTACCGGGAAACGCTGGCTGCGAACGCTATGCCCGAAGGCGAGATTTCCGGTAGAATCGCGGCCTTTTGCGTGGCTCGATCTCCTGTTATTGCTTCGCACTTTTAATATTTCGGGTCTAAGAGCTAACATAAAGAACATGGCTGTCGATGTTTTTTCCCAATACATTTGTTGGTAGGATGCGGTTCTCAAAATTCCGAGCAATAACCTTGTAAAGAATGAAAGACAAGGTGTGAACAACTTTGCTGGTAGGGAAGTGGTTGAGTATGCGTGGTTCGAAATTTCGTTCAAAACTATATTTGTAGAGGCGACGTCCGACCCGGGACGCCGTATTTCCTGCGACAAGGGCTCCTTAACGGTGTCGCGTTAAAATGCGACACATAGGATGGTTGTCACGTCAAGATAGAATCTCAAGAACGTCTGCATTTTTTAAGTTTGTGTTACGTTCGTTTTAACCGTCGTTGACGGAGGATGCATAAGCCAACCTGACATTATTGTAAGTATTTAAATGAATATCTCAGTAACAACGTCCATGAGGCTTAGCGATGGCTCCACTTGACGAGATGTACCTTGTCCCACACTGAACGTGTTGGATGGGACGTCCACAGTTGATCAAGATATATATGAAGCCTTGAGACAATGACTGGACACCGGGTGGAAGCCACCATTACCGTCCCTTCAGAGCCAAAGGGGCTATAACATAAAGCTATTCCAATTTGTTTATAATCGATTTCTGCCAGTAGCCCTCCACGATTGATGAAATGTATCTCCGGCCACACCCACTTTGCCGCGAAAACCACGCAAATCCTTCATCTGGGCATGACGTGTACACGCTGATTATTCATGATTAAGCCGAACAAAACAAAAATAATTATTTAGCAAAGCAATGAAGGGGGCTAGTTGGTGGACGTTCATTATTATATTGCGCTTAGTGTTACACTAACGATTTTAAGTGAAGGACAGGACGTGGACTTCACTTGGACTTGGACGTGGACAGGACGTTGCGCTACGTACGTCCACGTCCTGTCCTTCACCTAAAATCGTCAGTGTAACACTAAGCGCAACATAATCATGAAAAATAATTATCTCTGATTATACCCACTTTCCTCCATCGGCCCTCCTCTATTGGTCAAAATTTTGTGGGCTGCGCCCAGATTGACTGTCGTGCAACGTCACAAAATCGCGAAATGTCACCACGTCACAGTGACATGTACGCACTAATTACGCTTTGTTATGCAGAACAAATTTTTTCGCAATAGCCGGAGGCTGCCCCGTTCTGAAAGGAATAAAAGATGGCTGCCCGCCGATCTCTCTGGCACTTGCTACTTGGAGCTGCCAGGGAGAATGGATTTCTCTGCGCATAATAAAAATTCTTGCGTGACAGTATATCATTGCTGAGCCTTTTCAGCACGGATGCAACATCGTTCTGCCAACTCTTTTTCGCTGAGAAGTCATTTTAGCGGCATACCTATCCTTCCATTGCATGCCGCCACAATTTCTGACCAACCACCGCAAGCTCAGAAAGTGGAAGAGGACCAATCGCAGACACTGGCACCGCCATCCTCATCCGGTTATCTACTTTTACTGCGCTATCTCGGACCTACCAAAACCCTCTCCACTTATACAACCTCCTCGCCTCTTGTCAGCCAATAAGAAAAGAAAAACCTATCAAAACAGGCAATCCTATTTGCTTTTGAAGCGAACAAGAGTGACCTAAGAAGGAGCAGAGAGCTTGATTGGGTTGTTCAAACAACGCTGCGGATAACTGCCCGGAGATGGCGTCCGCGGTTGCGTAAACATGACGCCAGACGATTGCAATAAAACCATAATGACATAGGTTTATGTCACGCACAAGCTTTGACAAAGTAATTTACAACGTTGTGGAAGCTATGCAAATGGCTGGCACAGACGCTTTAGGCTCAAGCTTGGCGGATATACCGTGAAGATTATAGTCAGGAAGTGGAAAATTATCTTCAGTTCCTTATTTATTTTAAAATTTGTGCGTTTAGGGTATACATGTATATAACATACTTCAGTGCTCGGGTGTTCTTACGACATGCTCATTTTGTTAATTTTATCTCAATGCCGTTTGCCATACTGAACCTTATGCTCTAAAGTGTAAGGTCGGCAGCATAAAGCTCTGCTGTTCTTCTGCCGACGGCTTTCGTGCTACTGCCTCAAGATCGCTGTTGATACTGTTGGTACTGTTGATACACTGGCCCGACTCAGATGGTGAGTCGGGCCAGTGAGGTGATGTTCATAATAGACAGCTATCGAAGCGTTTTGCGTGTGTGCTGGTGCGCTTCAAAATCAGGCCATGCTTAGTGGGCCACGCTGTGTACACGAACCGCCGTACATGTACTGCCAACAATGGCATGCTGCACTCACGTCTTGCCGTCAGGTTTTTCATGAGGTCAAATCAATATAAGAGTTACCAACAGCGCAAAAGTCAGTACAATGCACGGAGAGCCAACGAAGAAGTTTTAATGCCTACTGTTTTACACTCATACCCGAAGACCACAGAAGTGTTTCAGGGTAGCCTGTATTGCTAAGGTATTGTTCACTTCGACAGTGTCCTAAATCTTTGTAGCATACTCGCATGGGTCCGTGCGGTTCTTAATATATGCAAAGCATGCTCTAACATAAAGGTCATAAACTATCACAACATCTATGACAACGCGGTATATTGTATCAAATCTTCAAAAGGCTGGTCCAAATCCAAAAGGACCCGATGTTTTTGGCTCCGACAAGTAATAATAGTATAGTTCAGAAATGGCTACGTTAGAATCTGGAAAATAGCATAATTGAAGCCAAAAAGCAAAACCGAAAATCCAGTCAGAGAAGCTAAATAATCGTTTAAGAATCAAGATGTTGACTGTATTTAAAAAAGTTCAGACTCCCTATGAAAATTTTGTGAACAGCCACAGTGCCCAATGGTCACAGATAAAAGGCTCTGCACTAAAGACAAATAGAAATTTTGACCGAAAATATCCATAAATTACTCATGCAATGGCTGATGAACTGTTCACCTTTGTACGTAAATTCGGCGCACTGAGTGGCGGTGGTGCAGAGAGGTCCAAATTATCCAGCCTGTCCAATATCTCAGGCTCTTAATAATAGGTCGGTGACTTTATCAGTATTCTTTTGAAATCAGTGTTGCCCAAAACGGAGCTGAACTAAATATAAAATTATCGGTGTCACTGCGATAATCGCAAACCACCTCTAAAAATCTGACATTAATAATATTGTAAAGGTTGTCAGGCAGGACATTTATAAAATTATTGTATGTCGCCAAAAAACAATAAAGTGATATAGACAGCTTTTTAATACACTATAAAATGCGGATATATATGAATAGTGTAAACAGTCTTTGGGTGCTTCTGCACCAAACGCTGCGCTGTGCAACTATTCACATGCGTGTTTTCGTGCATCTTTCTAGCGATGCACACTTTTCCGCAACCGAACCTCCAAGGGATGCCCTCCAGGATGCACATGTGGCTTCGTTGATCGCTAATATTGGTATCCCAAAAGAGGCCTCTGCGCTCAGATGAGAGATCAACGCATGAGGTACACTGCTTTCGAATAAAATAAATTAATAAAGATGCACAGTAATTCAACATGACTTCTCGAAATTCAATCTTTGGTGTTCCAGCATAGCCCCATGTTGAAAATCGCAATTCAATATTTAAATGATACATGTAGCCAATCAGATTTGACCTATATTTATTTGAGAAATGCTCGAAATTTTCAGACGTAATGTAAATGACGGCGACTCGAGGCAGGGCGGCTAAAAGTAGATGAACGGTGCGGCGAGAGCAACCGCCGACCCACGTGGGGTCATTGAGCGATTTGGTGGGTTCCGGGGGATCGAAAACAATGGGTCGTTTGTTCATTGTTTATTGTCTAATATGAATACAGCACAAGAGAGCAGCAGGCAGCGTGTCTCAACCAGAGCGGCTCAGACAATCTTGAGCTCGCGCCTCCCGGGCGACTGGCGATATGGCTGCGGCGCCGGGCATTCTTCTTCACTACAATCGCCCCCCACAGGAAAAGGAGCCGCCATCCTGGTGACTCATGGTGAACATAGAATCATGGGGTCATAATATGGCTTCAGGCGTTGTGCGTGGACGGTTTCACGACCATAACAGCGTTGGTCTGTAGGTGGCGTGACAGGCTCGACAATATAGTTCACAGGCGATGTCTGCGCTACAACAGTCCTTGATATTTGGAGACAAGCGTGGATGAGAGTCCAGCAGGAACGGCGGGAACCCAAAGCCACACAAGGGAGTCTGGAAGAAATTGACAATGAGGGTGATCATTGACAAGTCTAGATTTTTGTTTCCATTGGTCGACGGCTGTAAAGGAAGGGGCGAGCTGACGGCATTCCTCTGCAAGGCGGGCAGCTTCAGAGAGGGGCGTACATTCGGATGAGTCGGGTCTGTACGGAAGAATGGTGTCAAGGGTAGTCGAAGGTTCGCGGCCATACAAGAGGAAGAATGGGGAGATGTTTGTGGTCACCTGTGGTGCAGTGTTGTAGGCGAACGTGATGAATGGCAAAATGAGGTCCCAATCAGTGTGATCAGAGGCGACGCATTTGGAGAGCATGTCGCCAAGGGTACGGTTAAACCTTTCCGTCAGACCATTAGGTTGAGGATGGTAGGCGGTGGTGGTGCGATGAACGATGCGACATTCAGCAAGGAGCGCGTTTACGACTTCGGAGAGGAAGACACGTCCTCTATCACTTAAAAGTTCGCGAGGTGCACCGTGACGGAGAATAAAGTTTTTCAGGAGGAAGGATGCTATATCGCGAGCGATGGCAGCAGGCAGAGCGGCTGTTTCTGCATATCGCGTCAAATGGTCGATGGCGACGACTATCCAGAGGTTCCCGGAAGCCGTGCTCGGAAAGGGTCCATACAGGTGCCAATGCGATCGAAGGGCCTGGCCGGACAAAGGATTGGTTGGAGTGGACCAGAGACATGCTGAGCAGGAACCTTGCTGTGTTGGCACTGAGGGAACGACCGAATGTACTTGCACACAATGGTGTACATGCCACGCCAATAAAATAAAACCTGGAGCGAAGCTGGGTGTACGTCTTGAAGACACCCGCATGTGCACACTGCGGGTCAGTGTGGATTGCAGAACATATTTCACCACGAAGATGTCGAGGTATGACCAGCAACCACTTGCGGACGTCAGAGACGTAATTCCGGCGATAGAGAAGTCCATCCCGAATTTCGAAGTGAGATGCTTGACGGCGCAAAGCTGGAGAACGTGAAGGAACAGTGGACGGGTTTGAAAGGAAGTGGATAAGAGTACTAATCCAGGCATCCTTGCGTTGCTCCGAAGCCCTGTCGCAGCCTGCTGGGAAGGAAAGTACTTGGTCAACGGCAGAGAGGCAGGCATCGCTTTCGGTTGACACGGGCGAACGGGAAAGCGCGTCGGCATCGGTGTGGCGGCGGCCAGATCTGTAGACAACGCGCACGTTGAAACCATGCACAAAGCCCAGCGAGCTAATCGACCTGAGGGGTCCTTCAACGTGGACAGCCAACAAAGTGCATGGTGGTCTGTAATCACGTCGAAGGGGCGGCCATAGAGGTAGGGTCGAAATTTACGAAGTGCCCAGATTATGGCCAAACATTCCTTCTCCGTAACGGAATAATTCTTCTCGGCTCTGGTGAGGGTGCGGCTGGCGTAGGCAACGACGTACTCGTCGAATCCAGATTTGCGCTGCGCTAGCACAGCTTCGAGTCCAACGCCGCTGGCGTCGGTGTGTACTTCAGTCTGAGCTGTCGGGTCGAAGTGACGCAGTATAGGCGGCGAGGTCAGTAGACGACGCAACTCTTGGAAGGCATCGTCACAAGCGGACGACCAGGCGTAGTCATTCAAGTCGATCCGTAGAAGCTGATTCAAGGGAGCAGTGATGGAGGCAAAATTCCGAATGAAGCGGTGAAAGTAAGAACACAGGCCAAGGGAGCTGCGAAGTTCTCTTACGAAGGAAGGTTTGGGAAAATCAGCAACTGCACGGAGCTTGGCGGCGTCAGGAAGAATACCGTGTTTAGATACTACATGGCCAAGGATGGTGAGCTGATTTGCGCCAAAGTGGCATTTCTTCAGGTTGAGTTGAAGGCCAGCGGCAGTTAGGCACTGCAACACTTCCTCCAGCCTACAGACATGGGTGGGAAAATCGGTCGAAAAAATAACCACATCATCTAAGTAGCACAGGCACGTTTTCCACTTGAGACCACGCAAAAGATTGTCCATCATACGCTCAAATGTTGCGGGGGCGTTGCAAAGCCCGAAAGGCATGATACGAAATTCATATAGGCCATCTGGTGTTACAAAGGCCGTTTTAGGTTGGTCTTCGCGTGCCATGGGGACTTGCCAATAGCCAGTGCGTAAGCCGATAGAAGAGAAGAGCTCCGCGCCTTGGAAACAGTCAAGGGCGTCGTCAATTCTCGGAAGAGGGTAAACATCTTTACGAGTTATTTTGTTAAGACGACGGTAATCGACACAGAATCGTATCGATCCATCCTTCTTTTTAACAAGAACAACGGGAGATGTCCAGGGGCTGTCCGAAGGCTGAATGACGCCGCGCTTGAGCATGTCAGCTACTTGGTCGTCGATAACACGGCGCTCTGTCGCGGATACGCGATATGGTCTTTGTCTCAGTTGCGCACTGGTACCCGTGTCGATGCGATGACAAACAGATGACGTGCGGCCAAAGGGAACATTTTGGCAGTCGAAAGACGAACGGAACTTGTCGAGAAGGCGTAGAAGCTGGGCGCGTTGAGAAATAGTCAACGTGTCGGTGATGGAGCTATGTAAAACATCGCGCGAAGTCGGCTCCTGCGCAGGGTTACAGGTCCTTCCGGCGACCTCATGAGTGGCGATGGGACCACTTGGCATGTCAATGACGGCAGCAGGGTCAACACACTGGGCACGGCCAACGCGCTCCCCACGAAGCAAAGCGAGAGGACAGGATAATCGGTTGGCGATATGCAATCTGCTGACGCCGGCATGAACATCCAAAAGAGCGAAAGGCAGCGGGGAACATTTGCGACGAGAGAAAATTGCAGATGGCGTAAAAAGTGCGCTAGCATCAGCGACAATGTTGAATGATACTGTGGCAAGGCCAGATGAGTGCGGTGGAATTGTAAGGTCTTCGGCAAAAATACTTTATCTATAGGTTCACGAGCGTCAAAAAGTAAGGCATTACACCAGCGTTTGAAATTCCACTTCAGCACAAAAACAGTCGATGACGGCCTTATTAATGGAAAGGAAGTCCCAGCCCAAAATAAGATCGTGGGAACAAGAACACAGCACCAAAAATTCGACGATGTAGAGGAGGCCGTTGATTACAACCTGAGCAGTACACGCAGCTGCAGGCGGGATGCGGTCTGCGCTGGCAGTACGAAGTGACACGTTGGACAGTGGCGTCATGACTTTTCTGAGCGAACGGCAAAGTTTGGCACTAATAACTGAAACTGCAGCACCAGTGTCAACGAGGGCAAGTGCAGCGACGCCGTCCACATATACGTGAATAACATTAGTCGGAGAAGAGAGAGGCCTTGGTTTGTTCGTGGGTGACGCAGTTCTTGCCTCTGGAACTGCGACGATTAGTTTTTACATTCCGGCGAATAAGGACGACGGCGCATCGGCAAAAGCGAGCGGCGCCGAGGCGATGGCGAACGGCGGTCAACAAGAGGGTGGTGGTCCGAGTAGGAAGACATCTGGCCGGGGTTCTGAGACGCGGAGGATGACGGGTATGGGGAAACGTAGGGTGCGGCGTCGAAGCTACGGCGGTAGGACATGGCGTGGCGACGACAAAATCATGCAACGTGGCCAGGTACACCACACGCGAAACATATTGGCCGGTTGTCAAGAGTGCGCCATTGTCCACTGCTGTACCGCGGCTGAACGAAGTGAGGAGCTGGACGCAGTGGCACGACCGATGGGGATGGCGCAAAGGTCGGAGATGGTGGCCGCGCGAGAGCCTTGGCATAGCTGAGAGGTGCAGCCATCTCGGGAAAAGCAACGGGAGTCGGCACAAGCGGAGTCTTGCGGGCAGGAAGGGAGAGCTGCGCACACTTGCTCGCGGATGACCTGGCGAAGGTTGGCCGGCAAAGGCGAAGGTGGTTGCGTGGCTGAGGACAGCAGCGAAAGCTGACGAGCGACCTCAGCACGGACGAACTCTTTTATCTGACCAAACAGGGAGTCAATCTCCGCAGCCGCGGTCATGCTCGCGAGGGTTTCCTCGGACGCAGGGGGGCGCCGCGTGAGAAGGCTCTGTCTGCAGAGCTCGTCGAAACCCTGGCAAAGCTCAATGACCTGAGAGACAGTGGCTGGGTTTTTGGAGAGAAGCATATGAAAGGCATCGTCGGAAATGCCCTTCATGATGTGACGTACCTTGTCCGCCATCGTCGGGTTGACAGGCCCGCAGAGGTCGACGATGCCCTCTATGCAGCTGGTGAGTGTTTCACCAGTTTGCTGATATCGGCTGCGTAGATGTTGTTCAGCGCGAAGTTTGCGCACGCCAGAGCGACTGAAAGCTTCTGCGATGCCGGTTTTGAAGCTAGCCCACGTGCAGAGATCGGCTTCGTGGTTTTTGAACCAGAGCTTGGCGATGCCCGATAAATAGAAGATCGCGTTGCCGAGCTTTAGGGGATCGTCCCATTTGTTGGTGTTGCTGGCGCGTTCATACGATTCCAGCCAATCTTCAACGTCTTTCTCATCGGTGCCGCTAAAGATATCAGGATCCCGCTGACGCTGGGCTGGAGTAACCGGAGGGGATGTCGGGCTGGGGTCGTCAGGCATGACGGATGGCAGAGTTCGGGTGCGTAATTCCAGGTTGGGGAAAACCGTAGCACCTCCAGCAGAATCTAATATGAATACAGCATGACAGAGCAGCAGGCAGCGTGTCTCAACCAGAGCAGCTCAGGCAATCTCGAGCTCGCGCCTCCCGGGCGACTGGCGATGTGGCTGCGGCGCCGGGCACTCCTCTTCACTACAATCGCAATAAAAATTAATTTTATTGAAGGAAAATGATTAAGATAGACTGTGCGCTTTATATCTGTCTAACTTGTTGGTCTACGCTGGAACCATCTCACAGCCAAGGAAATGCGCAAGAGGAGTAAAGCGTAGAGAGATGGCACTGTCAGGCGAATCGATGCTTTTACTCCAGAGCCGCTACACGAGACAGAGCCGAAGCAACCGGCGACCAAAAGATGTTTATTATGTACAGATGCCGACGATAGCGAGCACCAATAGCGTTCACATTAACTTTCCCTCCTCACGAAAGTGATCAGCAACACCGTAAGTTAGGGTATGAACCGTGAATGTACGGCTTAATGTGAGAGCCATGGACGATTTCTGTGCTGCGGCGACGGCGGTCCGTAGCCGAGCTAAGAGGAGCGACGCGATAGTTGACAGCAGGCGTTCTTTGCAGAGGTTGTATGGGCCAAGATAACTATCAAGAAGAAACATTTCAAGAGCCCCGATGCCGCTAGGGGGGGGCGAACAGGTGTCCACGAGAGCACTTCGTCACCTGGGTGATACGAAACAACACGACGCGTCGCACCACAACCAACTTTCCTATGCTCCTGAGTGATAGGCATGTTGGCGAGGGCAATTTCATGTCATCGGGCGATGCGTACACCAAACTCTTCTGGGAGGAACGCGGTTGAAGCGGCGCTTGTCGAAAGGAAGGCAGTGTCTAAGACGAAAAATGAGATGCGGCCGTAAACGAGGAAAAGGGGAATGTAATTAGTTGTGCATTGAACGGCAGTGCATTAAGCAAACGTGACGTAAAGCAGATTGGTGTCATGGTTTGTACGATCGTGTTGAACATACATAGAGATCATGTCCGACAAAGTTCAATGAAAACGCTCAGAAAGACCATGTTTGCGGATTATACGCTGTAGTCGTCTTACGCATACTGTTAGAGACCTGAAGGTCTTCAATGAGAACATAAAAACAGAACGTCTTGCCACGGTCATTCAGGAAAACGAGAGCGTGCAGGAAAAAGTCGCAGTTTGGCATTTGGCAGGCGTATTGGCTCTCGCCGCAGACCACTTCCGCTAACATGGCGGCATCCTGGACCGCAGCCTCCGACGTTGCCTCCAAGATACCGGATTGTTTTAGTTCCGACGCTGGCTGCCGCCGCGGAGAATGCGGTGCAGCAGTGGGCATTGAAAGCCCCATTTGGCGATAAAAACACGCATGGCTTGCACTGCGGTGTGTCCGAGGCACCTGAAGCAACTTTAAATGCTTCAAGACACGCCGCGCAACGCTCCGCGAGGGTTGTGCCCACGCTTTTAGCAAAGCTACACCTCGCTGCCGAAAGCCGCGTCGCTTCGTTTTCAACGACGCTGAAAGCATGCATGCGAAAAGGAAGAAGACGGCGGGATAATGGAGCCATGTGTTGAGGCCACAACGATAACGACGACAGGGTACGTTTTCGTAGCAGTTCAAAGTGCATATTTCCGAGAACGCGAGCACGACTTACGCCGAAAACGTTACATGGAGCGTGCACTTGTCTGTAACAATTCCTTCACTCACAGAGCGACTGAACACGTACGATGAGGAATGATAAGCGCGCATTTGTTTGCAGATGTGGGTCCATAAAATTTAAAATCACGCTTCAAAACATAAGCACTTCCTGCTGTCACAAGCAAGGCTTCGTATTCGCATGAGTAGCAGGGCGATACGCTATCATTAAAGGAAAAGCATGTGGCCAACACGTAATTGTGTCATCTCTTCTAATAAACTTACACCAAGGGGGAAACTTTATTAGAACACGGAGTTTGCCGTATCTCTTAGGAGTTATGAAAAAAGGCAAACGGTAATATCTTATGGTTCGAACGCAATGCATTTTAGTAATGCTGTGAAGCATAGACTGTATTCCAGTGAAGCGAATCGAGAATTTGCGCGCGTACTGTGTGTAAGCAACGTATAATTGTTAAAACTGCAGACCTCACTGTGCCACGGTTCTCGCCTTTATTATTATCTCGGGTGCTCACCTGATGCCTCCACGGGGAAGCATACAGTGTAGTGCAGTGAAGCGAAGTGAGAATTTGCGCGTGTACTACGTGTACGCAACATGCTATTATCATCTCAGATGCTCACTTCACGTTTCCGCGGTGAAGCATACAGTCTATTGCAGTGAAGCGAAGTGAGATTTTGTGTGCGCACGAAGTGTAAGCAACAAGTTATAAAAACTGAGGACTGCACTGGGCCACGGTTCTCGCCTTTATTGTTATCTCGTATGCTCTGCTGAGACCTCCGTCTGCCGGTATTATTTTTATTTTCGCTTGCCTTGTGATTTCACCGTTATAGGTATAAGCATTGTGAAAAAGCTCTTTAAAGCACATTCACCATCTTGAAATGCATATAAACCCCCAACCCCCTAAAAAATAAAGAAGAAAACCAATGAGAATACCTACACTATCACAAATTATACAAAAAAACGTCCATGAAATGGAAGCAGAAACAGGAGCGTAGGCTTCAGAAATCCCCCTTAATCTTGTAAATATACGACCATGTCTTGATTTTATTGGCATTGTTCAAACACAATTTTCTCAATGCAGTGCTTATTAGAACAAGGCATGAGACCGCAAAAGTGTATAGACAAATCCATAAGGCTTTGTGGATACGAACACAAGTGGAAATACTTGACTCAATTCTGGTCTGCTAACAACAGACCTTATAGAAACCATCTGATAAAGAAAGGCAAATGGAGAGGTTATCCAATCGATAATAGCATAAAGTGCCTACATTAAGTTTTATAACTAGGAGATCACTCAACTAGCGTAGAAGAAACTGTGTACCGACAGGGAAGCAGTTCTTATTTGCCCTTAATTCTCAAGAGACGCTGAAGTTTGAGTTCATTGTATGCGCATGCATAGCGCGGTAGATGAAAATGCTTTCATCCAAGAGCATGTTGCAAAGCGTTGTCCTCACGAGCAAGAGTAGATTTGCTTGTTGCTATTGAGCCAACAAGCCTACTCGACGATTTAGAGTGTAAAACGGCGGGCAAAAGGAAAAGCCAAGGGTGACATGAGCATGTTTTTGTGCTGTAAAACATGAATCTCTTCCATCTGGCCCAGTATGCCATTCTCGTCGATACTACTGTAGTGCACAGGGATTTTGAGAAATGTTTCTTAGCACAGAGAGAAACGTGCACTGAAAGAAAAAGCTAGTCCTCCCAAAAACTGGTGCAAAATAGTTCATTAACTGATGATGTAGCTACAGGTTCTTGAGTGATTCGTAATGTTACGTGAACCACAAAATGAGAGCCGCCTCAAATAGCTGCCTTAGCACCGCTATTTTTTCATGCACCAAAGAAAAGGATGAAATGTGTTAGTTTCAAGTAACGAACAGGTTGGCTTCTTGTCACAAAAGGACTCAGCCAGACGCAATGTCAGACTTCCTTGCCACACAGCAATACAAAGAAGCTTTCTGGCAAAGGCCACATTTCACTGCACAACCCTTTTGTATGAATAATTGCCATGTTTTGTTTTGAATCTGTTGCGTCTGAATTCTTGGCAAGGGCTTGCCTTCACAGTGTGACTCTCCAATACAGCACAACTGTCGTCCTGAAGGTAATTCGGCAGCATTAATTACACCTGGCCAAGCGTACCGCCACGCAGTGCTCATTACGCTCTGGCAGTCATCAATAATAATTGCCATACAGCAGAGGCGGGCTCGTGTACTGTGAATTCATAGTGCATCACTGCAGTGCCGTTCAGGCAATTTGAGAGCAGACCAGCACAGAGTAAACAGTTGGTACCGTCTCACAGATAACTTCCAATGAATCCTAGCACACGTGAACATATAACAAATATGTCTCGTTAAAATAGTATTCCAGTGTAAACACACAGTTTCAAAAGAAAAACGCATGAGAGGAGGAATGCATGCATTCATCCAGTGCAGTTACTGTGGGTTCACTTCACACGTGAATGGTAGTGTTTGGCACATAATTACAGAACATTTATAATGTACAGCAGCAGGATAGCACTACAATTTCGGCATCATGGCTGTCATAACAGTTTACCTGTGCTGCTGTCAGGGTTGCCAGATCGCTCCAGCCACAGGTAGCAAAATTGGCCTGCGCAGTAGCCCAAATGTAGCCAAAAGCGAAACATTTAGGTAGCCCAAAAGTAGCCAAACAGCTTTGTACTTTTGTGAAGTCATTTCTTAAGCATATCGAATTAATTTTCAGCAAGAATACCTACATATTAGTTTTTCCACGCTTGACCACGCATGACCTCTGCGCGCATCGTCACGGAGGCCATGCGGCACAGAAAACAGATGCTGCACAAGCGCAAGAAGTGCAGGAATGCTGGCATACAGGCAAATTCATTATTAGGCAAATTCGGTCTTCCTTGCAAATGCACTGTTTTATTTTTCACAGAGCACCAAAAAATCACGAAAGGAACAACATGCAAACAGGGGCGCTATAATTTAAAACTATTCCAAACTTTTCTATTCCAACTCTGCAATCAGCCCACCGCAATTGGTCAAAAACTTTTTTGGACCACCCCCACCTCACCTCTCGGTCGCGTGACGTCACGAAAACCGCGATATCTCCGCATCTGATATGACGTGAACACACTGTTTATGCTTAATTTGACCAAACAAAAGAAAAATAGTTCTTTCTGATTCGACACCTTTTTGCCATTATCCCTCGGCTATTGGTCAAAAGTTTTCGGGCTGCACCCACTTCACCTGCCTCTCACGCGACGTCACAAAACCGCAGAACCACATTAACATGTGCGCGTGACGCGTACACGTTAAAGATGCAATAATATGCCGAACAAAACTGAATTTTCTTCTGAATAGACGCAGGGTGCCCCATTCCGAAAGGAAATAAAGATGGTTGCCACCGATCGCTCCGGCACTAGCACTCGCCCCTGCCGGAGAGCATGGGTTTATTTGCGTGCAATAAAACATTTTGCGTGGCCGTGTAACGTTTTCGAGAACTTTCGGCACGTTGACGACCTCGTTCTGCCAACTCTTCTTTGCTGAGGATCCGTTTTAGCGTCATTCTTAAGCTTCCGTTGCATGCCGCCGCAATTGTCGATGAGCCCCCGCAAGGTAAGTAAGAGAAAGTGGACCAATCGCAGACGCCAGCACCACCCTCTTCATCCGGTTATCGATATTCAGTGCAGTGGCTCGGCCCCATCGAACCCTTCTCCATTTGAGCATGCTCCTCGCCTCTTGTGAGGCAATTAGATAAGACCACACAATGCAGGCAATGTTATTCTTTCTTCAGGCAAACAAAAGTGACCTCCTATGAACGAGAGGAGCATTTGATTGGTTTGTTCAAACAACCTTGCGGGTGACCGCCCCGATGCTTGCGTCGGCGGTTACGCAAATTTGACGTCAGGAGATTTTAATAAGAACATATTGGAATAGTTTTAGGTTATACGGCCCCAGCATTCTAAAACTGGTACAGCGCAATATATAGGAAGGAAGAAACAAGCCGAGCCGGCCAGATTAAGTAACAGCGCTCTGTTCTTTTATCTGGCCGGCTCGGCTTGTTTCTTCCTTCCTATGTTGCGCTGTACCAGTTTTAGAATGCAATACCAACTCGCCCAATCCTCAACCCTAATGAACACGAATAGCACCACGCACTAAACACGCTAAGCAATGGCATGCAAGCAGGCGTTCAGTACTATTACTTACAGCTCATGATAATTTCGCTTAACACCACACAAGGCACTAAGCGAAAGGCTACAAAAAATTGCAAGACAAAGTCTAACACATTAGATGGCGGTTGGTAAAAAATCTAGTACGATATATAGACATAAAAAGTATGCTACGATTAAGCATCACGAGCTTCTTGCGAAGTGGAACTGCTTGGTATGTACAATATGTCAGAGCTGAAACGGGACAAAAATTGTTGGCCCGGTTTAAAATCCTTGCAGCAGCCTCCGTTCCTGGCCAGGCCAAACTTCACGTAGAGGAGCGCTACCAATGTCTCGTTCGACATTCTATTTCGAAAGTCGGTTTTAATGAGCGAGACCTGGCTGAACACTCGTTCAACGGCGGCATTTAATACGGGTAGTGATAGCAAAGACAGGAGGATGGTTTAGAGTGGTGTAGGGAACGGATGGCTGTGGGGCAACGAAGGAGGATATGTTCCACGTTGGGGTTGGAGCCGGGGCAGTTTGGGCAGGGAGGGTCCGAGCGAAATGCCACATAGGCGCCATGCGGCAGGCAGAAAATTCGGCAAATTTCGGTTAGGTTCAGCTCGGTGTTCTCCCTCCGTTCTGGCGCCGAGGTCACCCGCGGGGAAACGTCAACGGGAGCTAAAAGCATCTCATGCTTAAAACGTAGGACGCCGAAAGCTCCCATGTGGAGACAGCAACAGTCTATGTTCGCTGGCGCACCCGGCTCACGTTAGTTCGCGGATGGATACATGTTTCATGAGGCTAACTTCCGTAATTAAAATTTTCAAAAGGACGCGAGCCTTGGCCTTTTGACATACATATGTGTTCTCTCACATAGAACTCGCAAATGTTGATTTCGTAGCAGACGCGCTCAATTTCTTTAATCTGCGGTCGTCTGCATTTTGATTCCAGGGTGCTTTTCATTTCTGCTTAACTATTTTTACTTTTTTTTTACACAGGAAAGAGATGTAGCCCAAGAATAGCTACGTGGCCAAAAGGAAAATTCTGTCGCCAACTCGGACAAGAAGTAGCCCAATTTGGATATTAATAGCCCAATCTGGCGACCCTGGCTAACGTAAAAGTGGGCTCTACATCCTTTCCACCAGTATCAGATGCTTTTTGTCAGTGTTAACGCAAATGGTTCTAGCTTTACGTCGTACGCTAACTAGCTTCATTTCTTGTCTCCCAGTACATACATCAGGGAGATCAACTTGCTAGGTCTGCTTTCGCGTCAGGGAATTGTCTAAGAGCGCAACATTGCTTCGAAGGTGAAAAACATTTTCCCTTCATTCACTCTTCAACAGAGTTCAACGGTTAGTATTTTCTCAATTGGGCCAATTGAATTGTTCAGGTCATTTACATATAATAGCTAAATTATTTTCCAACTCTGTTCACTGTGATTTTATCCTGTGCATGTACTTACGCTGGGCAGCTAGTTTTATATTCTTCATTTGTTTGTCAAAACACATTTTGCTCAGAATACCTATACTTCCAAGCATTGCCTAGGCGGCTTCCCCTACAAAAAATTATTGAGGATACTGAACTGACATTGGCCAATGTCACCAAATGGCATTGAAAGCGATTGTAGTACTGTTGAAACATCGTTGAGGAAGTTCTTGACAAGTATTGATAATTGGCCCGCGACATTTTGTCGAAACACCATTGAGGCTTTTCAATTTGAAATTTCATTGGGCTGCTGTTGAAACTATGTTGGATGATGATATTGAAAGCCATTGAAGCATTTTTGAAAACGTGGCGAACATAGTTGAAGAGGTGGTCAACATTGAAAGCCGCTAAACTATTGTTTGAATGTGTTGTGCCAATATTGCAAGCACATTGAAGTAATGTTGAAATTTGTTGTGGCGATATTGAAAGCGCATTGAAATATTGTTGAAACTGCGTTGAACATCAATGTTACAATTATGTTGAAAGCCATCCGACGTGTATTGAACAGTGCTCAAAACAGCACTTAAATACTGCTGAGCTATATTGTTTCACATAGCATTAGCCTTGTTGTCAAGTTGATATACCTTTGCATTGGGAGGACAGCCTCAAATTTCAACACAGGCGCATCTGGATTGTAGGCTTGGATCGCCCTGGGCTCAAAAGCATGCTCCTAGTTTGCCTGCGATAAACCATATTGTAAGGCTGATAGAAGAACTGTTATGCCAGTTTTCAACTGGATTAACACAGCAAAGCCAATGGTCATTAACGACATCAACAGTGCGGAACTGATGCAGACAAAAAACATTTTTCTAGGTGAAGTGTTCCTTCCTAACCAAAAATTTGTGTAAATGTACAACCATTTGTAGCTTGAAAACACCAGATGCTTCTTAAAAAGCACCGCAAAGTACAAATTGCCAGCAGCTTGACACCGTAACAAAATTGAATACTGACAGATGTAGTCTATGTGATCTTCAAGTAAAACAAGTTTCCCAGAATAAATCGATAATGTTACAGTGATGGGAAGGAAGAAGTTGAATTGGACTAGAGGAAGACGAAGTCTGGCAGTTGCCTGAACGCCATATACACCAGGTGTAAATACACATTATTTTACACTCGTGGGCCTGCTTTCTTCCTGCAACATTTTGGTGGAGGTGCTGGGTAATTGTACTGCGGAAGGTAGCAACGTGTCAAAGGGCAAGGTGGGGTCGCGGCCATACAAAAAGTAAAATGGTGAAAATCCGGCAGTGTCGTGACGGAACGAGTTGTATGCGAAAATGATGCATGGTAAAGCGACGTCCCAGTCGCGGTGATCGTCGGAAACGTACATGGCCAGCATTTCAGTTAGTGTGCGGTTGTCGCTCGGTGAGGCCGTTCGTTTGAGGGTGGTACGTGGTAGCAAGCTGGTGTTCTGTAGAACAGGAGCGGAGCAGATCATCGACGACCTTCGATAGAAGGTAGCGGCCGCGATCCGTCAGCAACTGGCGAGGGGCGCCGTGGTGCAGGATGACGTCTTTTAGTAAGAAGTCGGCGACACCTGTAGCGCAGCTGGTTGGCAGCGCTCGTGCGATGGCATATCTCGTGGCATAATCGGTTGCTACAGCAATCCATTTGTTTCCTTTGATGGAAATTGAAAAGGGGCCAAGGAGGTCGAGGCCCACACGGAAGAAGAGCTGTGTAGGTATATCAATTGGTTGAAGCAAATTAGCGGGAGACATAGCAGGCGTCTTCCGGTGCTGACACAGGTCGCAAGAAGCGACATAACGGAGCACAGAGCGATAAATGCTGGGCCAGAAGAAGCGGCGCCGCAGGCGGTCGTATGTACGAGTGATTCCCAGATGTCCAGTAGTAGGAGTGTCGTGAAGTTGCTGGAGCACGGCGAGTCGAAGGTGCTTGGGAATGACTAGGAGGAGCTCTGGGCCGTCGGGACGAACGCTACGACAGTATAAAGTTCCATCGCGCAAGGTGAACATCCGGAGGGACGGGTCATTGGGCGAGGAGCTTAAGCGTTCCGTAAGTGTTCGAAGAACAGAATCTTTGCGCTGCTCGTCGCCAATATGGAGGAAGCCGGAGAGGGATAGAACACTGATGTCCGAGTCTGCATCGGTATCGTCGGTTGATCCACGGGATTGCGTGACAGGCAGTCAGCGTCTTTATGCAGGCGCCCTGACTTATACATAATAGAAAATGTATATTCTTGTGGACGCAATGCCCACTGTGCAAGTCGTCCAGTTGGGTCCTTGAAAGAGGAGAGCCAGCAGAGGGCGTGATGACCGGTTACGACGCAGAACCTCCGACTGAAAAGGTACGGCCGAAATTTCGCGACCACCCATACGAGCACGAGACATTCTCTCTCAGTAATGGAGTAATTTCGCTCGGGCGTGGAAAGAAGGCGGCTAGCGTAAGCGATGACACAGTCTTGATCCTGTTGACGCTGAGCGAGGAAAGCGCCGATGCCATGACCACTCGCGTCGGTTCGTACTCAAGTGGGCGCAGAAGGGTCAAAGTGTGACAGAATCGGGGTAGTTGTAAGCCGCTCAATCAGGGCAGAAAAGGCTTTCCTTTGCAGTGGTCCCCAAGAGAAAGAGACGTCTTTCTTAAGGAGGTCAGTGAGAGGGTGAGCGATGTCGGCAAAATTTTTCACAAATCACCGGAAATAAGAGCATAAGCCCAGAAAACTACGGACATCGTTCGTTGAACAAGGTACAGGAAAATTTCGCACGGCGTGAGCTTTCTGGAGATCACGTTGGATTCCGGCGGCGTTTACGAGATGGCCGAGCACGTTAATTTCACGGCGACCGAAATGGCACTTGGAGGAGTTTAGCTGAAGGCCAGCCCTGCGAAACACGGAGAGTATGGTTGTGAGGTGCCGCAGGTGGCTCTCAAAGCTCGGCGAAAACACTATCACATCGCCGAGGTAACAGAGGCATGTTAACAGAGGCAAGCCGCGCAAGAGAGAGTCCATCACGCGCTTTAATGTAGCTGGCGCATTGCATAATCCAAAGGGCATGACTTTAAATTGGTACAGACCGCCCGGTGTGACGAAGGCGGTTTCCCCACGGTCCGTCTCATCGACGCTAATCTGCCAATAGCCAGAGCGGAGGTCAATTGATTAAAAGTATTGGGATCCGTGAAGGCAGTCAGGAGCGTCATCAATGCGAGGCAGGGGATAAACATAAATACCTAAATGTACAAGCAGACTGACATGACAGTAAACAAGAACACTAAAAAAAGGTACTTACTTTATTAGGTAGCCAGTAGTAGTATAACCATAGAATGATTAGCATGAGCCCATGGTAGACACTGATATGCGGGGTGGTCATCTTAGAGTTTCACGGAATTTTTAAAGGCGGGCTGTTGCAGTTAACATGATTGTAGATCTGCAGCTGGAACGTACAGAGCACCAGACATTACTTGCAAGAGAAATTAAAACGTGTAGTCAGCTAATTAACAAAAATTCCCTAAATTAAATTCTTAATTACTTTACGGCACCTATTGCAATTTAATAATTGTAGCCAGTGAGATTACAAGGCGTATGCACTTAGAATGAATTTCCAGAAGGACACCAGTCATGAGATACATGCCATCAAACTGGCTTTAAAGAAGCACTGTTCTGCTTTTTCAACAAAACACACTTTTATTCATTGAACCACAAAAGTAACTGGAACGACCACCTACTTTGTCCCATATTTATGGAAAAATCTCGAAACTCGCGTCATCCTGGAAATTAATTTCAAGTGAATAGGTCTTGCAAACTCACCGCCTACAATTTCTAAATCGCAATATGAGCCGTAATGTTAAGTGAATTAGTAATTTTGTAAGAATCAGTTGAATATGTGTTTTCATTTCTTGTGCTAGTGATTTCTACCTCTGCATAATCCAGCTCAATAAGATGAATTACGCTATCGAGCAGAGGCAATTTTTAAAAATTCTTTAAAATTGAAAAAGGATCGCACTGGATAATTCTTATTTATTGGTTGAATAGTGCGTGCCAATTTCACTAAACATTATCTACTTTTGAAACAACATGGCAGTTGCAATAAGTGTGCCATGGGAGCAGTTTATTGTGCTGCATTGCTTGTTGCATGATGGAGTTGTGTTTTCTCCCATGATTACTACGTTCCTAAGCAAGTCATTCTGTATCAAGCGACTTGTTGATTTTGACTACTTCAGATTTTCATATGAGAAACCATAGCTATTAGTGACCTGCTGGAACACTTCAAAATTTATTCCTCATGAGAGTTCAATCTGAATTTTTTTCACTACCACAAAAAGATAATGAAAGAATTCACAATGGTTTCATTACATGAAAGGAATAACATTGCCATTACAGGAAATCTTTTGTTACGCTTTAAATTTAAGCCAACTTAAACATCCTAATTCTTACTCATGCATATTACATAGCAAAATGAACCATTTTTGCGAACTTAAGCAAAATACAGGTTTTATTGAACAGAACCATTCTGACGATGGCACACATGCACCTGCAGGCGGGTCATTCCATACCAAATCAACCAGCGTTCTTTCTACACCGCAGCTATAGCTGAAAGAATTTCTACATGTTTACTGGAGTTGAAAACTGCATCCGTATATTTATTTATTCTTTGGCAGAACGTTTGTAGCATTTTGGTGACGGTTTATTTTTTTAGCTAGAAAACATCAACCAATATTTTTTTTCAAAGGCACGTTGCATGTATTCAGGCCTTCAAATGGTGCGCATGGAAAGACGGTGAAGGGATATGACTTTGAAATTAAAAAAAAATATTTGAGTACTTCGAGTGCTTCTGGCACCAGCAAAAACGACTAAAATTGCAAATGTTTGAATTTTTTTCTCGTAACCCCGAAAAATTCACAAGATAGAAATTAAATATAGAAAGTATAGCAGAAATATATTTCAAGCTTTGAAGGTTCAGCCGATCGCCTGTAAAGAAGCTGTGAAGTTATAATCTTTTGCAAGACGCTTCTTGTTCAAGGTCAAAAAAGCAGATGTGGTGGTTGGCCTAAAAATATATGCGATATATCATTAGATAGCTCTACATGGCTGCTATGCATGTGTGAAGTTTAAAAAAGAGTATATATAAACACAAAAAGATTTTTGACATTTTGTAACAGCACCGGCTTTTCTCCAACATGCACGAAAGCTTGCCGGCCGGGAATGCAGACGACAAAGCTGCCTTCATCTTCAACACAGATGACAGAGAAGCAATATTGTGGCGTGCGTTTTTTGCCATGAGACTCGCGCTCTGACACAATGCGGTTTGTGCTTGGTGTGAGCCGGGTAAACAATACAGCCATTGCAGATAAAATATCAGTACGTGTTAAATTTGCGAGACTGTCCTGCAGTGTTAAATGATACGTTCCATGCAGTTTACAGAAAAAGATACTTGTTCTTACGTAGAGAGTAAATCTAGAAAGAGCGCTCATATCGTACACGCAAAGCGTTTTAAAACACATGCCGCACTGTAATGCAATGCGGCATATCGACATGCATTGCGAGCATACAGGGAGCAGGACATTTTGTGCCCTGCTCCCTGGAGCCTAAAGACTGTCATATGATGGTGCAAGCAGAAAACACCTTCAAAATTAAAATTGAAAGCCTACACGAGCATGAACAAATCCTTGAGGTGTTGCGTGTTACCACTGTTTCGCAGCTGAACATGCTCGGCTATATAAGTCATATGTGCCGTGTTGTCTGACGTGGTGGTGGCGGTGGTCGTGAATTGTAGCAACAGGCGGGTTTTGCCTGGCGATCAAGGCCGGCAATTGCTCCGCCCGAGCATCTCTTGCAATACCGCTGAAGGGTTTCACCATATGTCCAGCAAAGCAGTCTCTCTTAAGAATTCGATAAGGAAATGTGAAATTTCTTTGCGGGCTATAACTGATCCCTCGGGAAATATAAGGTGGCGCAGGCACGCATGCGGAAGGTCCTTGTTTTGCAGATTCTTCAGGAGAGCGTCCCTTTCATCTTGGAATTTCTGGCAGGACCACAAAAAGTGCTCAATGTCTCCTGTCTCATTGCATGCCGCACAGTTCGGAGAGATGATTCATCCCGTCTTAAATAACCAGGTCGGTGTACTAGCAGATCCTGTCATTCGATATAGAAGTGAGGCTTACACTCGGTGAAATCTCTTGGTTACGCAGGGCATATGTGGGGGAAGCCAAAGCGACCCAAAGGGGTTTAGAATGTCAGATTTTTTCACCTGGTTATTCTTTCGAGCCTTGACTTTGGGAGGATGATAGAGCGCTGCTTATGCAAGCGCATCAGCTTTTTCGTTGCCAGAAATACCAATGGGGGAGGGAATCCACTTAAACTTTGTTGCCTTTGTTGTTGAGTTCTTTCACGATGGCTAGTGATTTGCGTGGGAACTTGAGGGATGGCAGACCACGGTATAGTTGTTGTAACGCGGCCTTTGAGTCCGTAAGGACAACCACATTCTGCCGAGGTAATGTCTTTAGTTTGCGCAGAGCAGAAGCTATTGCTACGCCTTCCACAACTGCCGACGAGGCTATACAGTACAGACGGCCAGACCACGTATATCTTAGAGGGGGGATATAGAATGCAGCTGCACAACGGTCTTCGTTTGCTTTGACAGAGTCTAACGTGGTCAGACGTGGCTGGCGACCAATTTTCGCGTTCATGTTAAAAAATGCGAGTTGAGCTGCAGCGTTTGACGTCGCTCGACGACGGTCGACACTTTGTTTTTGTTAGTGGTGCTCAGTACATCACCGATGACAGTGCGTTGTGCGTATTCTATTACGGATGTCAGAATTGCTAGGGTCTCTGAGCTCAGGACCGCGCCGCTGTTGCCGAAAAGTAAGTTGGGCGTAGCCCAGCTGTGGTGGGTGCACGCACAAGAGCTACATGCCTTGCGCGGCGCGTGACCTGTGCTTTTGAATGACGGGCTAACTCGTTCCAAACTCGTATATCGCGAACCCCCTCCTGCCTGAGTTGAATTCGGGAACATGGCGGCGGCAGCAGCAGCCTGTGCCATCGTATCCAGCCGCAGCTTGCGTCAATATAACTGTCTCCACCCGTTCACCTACACGACCGGCGTAGAGTTTCAGCGTGATTTTCGCCTTTTGAAAACGTGAGTGCACTGGCTGTGTGACGAATTAGGCGAAGAGCCCCGTCTGAGGAGACAGCGTAGAGGGCAAATCGCGCTTTCCGAGCACAGATTGGTGTGACTCGGCTGCGGAACAAGAGTTAGTGCGGTAGCTTAGGCAACACCGGCTTCAAGCGCTGTGCGTCCACCGCGCTCCAGCACCAGGCCAGGTCCGGCGACGTCATCGGAATTCTCGGGCACTTGCAAGGACCTGGGGTTCAACCCGGACCAACCAACCTGGGAAGGCGAAGTGGTCACGCTATATAGGAGGACTAAATATGGACGCCGGGCTGCTTTCCTGTGCAACAAGTACCGAAAGCAGTTGTCACAGTTACATATTACCGCTCGACTACACGGGCAGACAAGCGAAGGAGGTTACTTAGACAACACGGAGTGCCTTGGCCATCCGAATGTCCAGCTTTCAGAGCGGCAAGTGATTTTGCTCACGTACGGCCTGAGCAAAAGCGTCAGCGTTTGGCTCCTGAAGGAGATGACCGGCGACTTGTTTCCTCTGTCGGAGCGCGCCATCGCCGACTAGAGCAACTACACCCGTGTGGTCTTGAGGGACGGACTGCTGGCGTGACCTCCACTCGGTGGCCCCAGGAAGCCAGCGCAAGTTTACGAGTGCCTGCTTCGCGGCAAGCGAAAGTACAATCGAGGCCGCCTGATAAACGGTGACAACGTTTCACCGAGCCGCCAAAATTACGGACAGCGTTGCAGATAGTGGACTATGGGTATTCGGCATTGTCTGCGCGACCACAGAGGAGCTGCGACTTTTCAAGGTCGACTGACGAGACGCGGCGACGCTAGGCCCCATTACTGCAGCGAAGGTTCAACCGGGGACCCTTACTGGCAGTGGCGAGTGGGCCGCATACAACTGTATCTCAAATTTAGTGGATGCTAACGGGGTGAGCCTCAATCTGTATTGGAAGACAGTCAACCATAGAGTGAACTTTGTGGACCACATCACGGACGCTTACAGGAAAAAAAAATAGAACGATATTGTCAAAAAATGAAGCGCCACTTCGTCAGCGGCGGGTACAGGGGAACTGCACTGCTACTGGAATCCCACCTGACATGGATGTGGCGGCAGTGAATTAACGGCCACGTGCCATGCAAAGAGCCTTTCTTGCGTTTGTAAGAAGCCATGGATCGCTCCCCAGATAGCCACAAACATCCGACAGATGCACCGGATTGATCCAAACATCCAGCAAAAAGCGGGATGTCCTATGGACACCCTTTGCATGCACATACATCTAAGGGAAGTACAAATGCATCAAAGTTTTGGTTGGATGCCCGATGAACATCCATTTAGTTCGTTCATCAGACGTACAGCAGACAAAATTTTGGATGTCCATGGAACGTCCATAAAGTTTTTACTTTAGACGTGCATTGTAGGCCCCCCAAAGCTTTTCTTTAATTTTTTGCATTGTCTACGCGTGCTTCTATGATTTTGACGTGGACGATGCTGCGCAGTTGGAGCCTGTAGTTTGGTGCGACGATCGCGTGGTATCATCAGTGATCATGTAATGGAGGTCCATAGACATCCCATTTTTTAAAAGCTGTTATTGCAATTAATGGTTTTTTATTTCCGACTTTGTAAAAGTAATTGAAAAAACAAGGTACAGTATGTTTGGGAATATATATATATATATATATATATATATATATATATATATATATATATATATATATATATATATATATATATATATATATATATATATATATATATATATAGTAGAAGAAAACTGCATGCAAATTATATCAAGGCACTCTACTTTTGTTGAGCACCACCAAACTTTTTTAAACTGTGGCAAACTTCCCGTGTGGAAGTGATTGCGTGGCCTCCGACACTTGACACGCCACCTCGGAGGCCATGTGCGTCGAACGTATGCTCGAAAGCAAGGAGCCGGAATCACGCCACAAATTTTGTAATAAATGAAAAATGGTGTTTAAAGACGTCAGAAATGTTAAATGATTTAAAGAAATCTTACGCTGCATTATTGCCCAATTATCAATTATTCTCACAGTCGCGTGCCTGTCTCACGTCACCACAAGTGCAGCCATTGCAATGGCGCAGCTAGCAAGCTTATGCGGGCATGTGTGAGCTTGTGTTCCAATCATAGAGGTTCCAGCGCTGGCGCTGAGCGTTTTCTATGACTGAGATGTGCTCCTCTATGCTGTGCTCCATGAAGGGCTGCAGAAGATAGCGCCAACCTTTCCCTTCTCACAACGAACCACTTTTAGGTTGAGGTGCTGATGCTGTGACACTTCATTTCTTATTCTCGCCATGTCTGCAGTGGTGTCCGGTCGTCAGCAGGCACATGGTTTTCAAGGTATGTCGGTGGTTTGTTTTTGTACTTTCTTCTCTTTTATGCCGGTAATGAGTGCTTAGCATTGGCCGGAAGAGCTGATGCACAACGCAAACGCCCAGCTGTTTCAGCAGTACCTTTCAAGGCATGTCGGTGGTGTTTCTTCTCGGAATAGTATTAAACTGAGCCAATTGGTGCGTGGCTAAGACTAGTTTGAACAGCTGAACTGCAATCCGAAACAAATGGCGATAAAGAAGCGACGTTCTTGTTTATTTCCCTTTGTCCCGCGTTTCAGTTCATCTTCTCATGCTCGCCCTAATCTTTCTTGTACTGTACGTACTTCTCGCGGTGCGCAGGTTTTGTGCACAGAGGCACGTTGGTTTCAGTGGTTCTGGCACACGTTTTCGATAGCGGTGTTCGATGTTGTGAGGTAGTCACCGTTCATGCATTGCTTTGGAGGTCTTTTGTAATAAGGGCTGTCTGTAAGCTACGTGATATTTTGCACGCTTTGTTGCTCTTCTGTACGTTTACATAGTTCATGTGTATAGTGTGCAGTATTACGTGCTTGTATCATTTGTATGCACAAGCCTTGTACTTTCACGTGTTCTTGGAACAGTCGATCTTTTTGCACATTATATAAAGCTTTGCTGTGCTCTACTACTTGCAAGGACAATTTTATTGTCAGTGGTACTAGTTAAGCAGATGCCTTAGATCTGCCTCCATGATAAATATGCTATAGGTGTGGATTTATACTCTGGGATTTTAACCTAATCACTGAATTTAGAGAAGCTGGAAACCGGTTACTTTAGGCGTCTTAAGCTACCTTGTGTGTCTTACCCACGCATTCAGAAATGTGCCTTAACTTGAAGCCCATGCTTGATTTGGTCGAGATAAAGCCCGATGCGAACGCGCCCAAGGAGAGACGGTGAGTGTCTTGGGCAAGTTCACACCTGTCGTTATACTGACAGTCAAGCATGGGCTACAAGTAAGGGTGAATATCGAAATGCGGGGTAAGGAATGAGCGATGTGTTTGCATAGTTGCAAAGATTCTGTCCTCTTTTTCAGGTTTATGAAGCTCAAGCCAGCCAGCAAGACAGTGATCTTCCAAGTACGGTTAGCCCTCCAACCCCACATAGCATCACATCGTGTGCCTTTAGGAGTGGTGACAAATTTTCTTCCTCTTTTGAAACTGGTAGCGGTCTAACTTGTAGCCACGGTGATGGCTACAAGGCTAAACCTCACTATCTTCAGTGCCCAAAAATATTCCATTTGAAGTGGCAACCTTAAGATGAGCACTCACTGCAACATGTTTCCTTGGTAGTACTGCTGCGAAGGCCAATGCAATTAACCGCTGATACTATGTTGAGCCCAGTGTATGACCACCAACCAGATAACGCTACAAAGATGTACATGTAGCAGCTCGTCTCCAGCATCAGCTGAATCAATGCTTTGGCCTTTCGTGGCACCTGATTGCATTTTAAGTAGTGCTGTATGTTTTCAAAAATGTGACAAATATAGAATCCTGTTATGTGATGTGAGGCTGAGTGTACGGAAAGCTGTGAGACAGTTTAAAAGGAAAGGGCTGACCTTGTACTGCTACGAGTGGCTCAGCACTCTCAGCAACATGGTGGCCTGGCACCACTGCATTTGGTTGACTAATGCATGCCAAGTGTGCTGTGGTACCGGGTAACCACTAACTGCAATTACATTGACATTCTTATGATCCATGGATCTACACACGAATTGGCTGTAGTCTCACTCACATGGAACTATGGTATAGATATTCTAATCGAATAATTTATAGAGCATACCGTTGTTGTACTTGTACTGCATGCTTACTTATTCTAGGAAAATGACTTCCTCGTCGAGTGAGAACAATGTTAAAACGATTTTTTTATGCAGCAGCTGTGTTCCAAGTTTTTCCCCTTTATGAAGAAGCTAATTTGGCACCCTTCTGCTGCCGGGGATTACCTGCTTCTCACAGAATTTATCATTGTGCTAACGTATTGGCGGTTTTCAGATTGTTTTTCCTATAGCATATATCGCTCTTTTGGGCCTTCAGCTGTTGCTCTCCTTTAGGTTTCCCTACGTTGTTTTTATTTTTCTTTTGCTGAATACAAGGCTAGTCAGATAGTGCTTTGATGTTTCCATATGTAAATTTTTTTTTTGCTCATGAGAAGTCTGATAATGTGCCATTTGTGTTTTATTTTACTGGAGAGAATGCAACTGACACTGCGCTATGAGAAGTGTTCCTTGGCAAGCGTTGCTTTTAATGTCTCCATTTTATTTATCCTTTAGTATGTTTATGCTTAGCTCTTATGCATATGTGGTATTTTTGTATTGGTTCGTGTGTTAAGTGCTCATTGTGCCTTTCAGAAACCAAGAGATGGCATTATGTTGTATTTTTACGGTTCACTTTATTTTCATGAAACAGCTGCAGTTTTCCATTGTATTTCACTGCAAATATTGTGTACATCATTACGTGCTTGTGAAACGGTTGATACCAATAATAAGTTTGACAATGACAATGCTCCATGGTGACAATGGAGTTTTTCTTCGCTTAGTACCAGTGGCACTTTGGTTTGTTGTCCCAAACAGTCTAGGACTGTCTGAGAAGCTGCGTACGCCAATAATCACTGGTTGTAGTAGCATCTCAGGCAGTCTGGGGCAGTCTAGGACAACAAATTGAAGAGGCCCAGTACATGCATGCATGACGACTAAAAAAAACAGCGAAAAATAGTACAATGGATGTCCTATAGACGTAAGTGCGGTTAATGCGGATATCCGTTAGATGTTACATACATCCAGCGCTGACATCCCCACAACGTACTACTTATATGTTCCGGATGCATTTGCGATGATCCATAGTACATACATGCAACGTTTTCTGGATAAATCTGGATATCTAATGGACATACTGAATCTCCAAGGTGTACCATATTATGCACATCTAATGAATGTATCTGGCTATCTGGGTCGGGGCTACCCAGTCTAAAGTCTGTTTCCTGCGGTTGTTAGAAGCCATCACTGAACGCTACCCAGTATGAAGGTGCATAAGAAATTAAAAGAAAGAAAGGCGTAGTTTTCTGATTCTTTGCTTGTATGAGTGCTTTCCGGCATTCCTACGTGCTTACATGGTAGTCGCGCGGCAAACTACTTCTGCGCTACACTCTTAGACAAATGCACACAGTGTATATTCGCCACACAACGATAATCGTCATCTCCCTTGCTTGCGTTTGCTTTCTTGAAAACGCTGCGCTCACTACTTTCCTGCCGAGAATGCTCTGTCATGCTGATAACGCGCATGCCGTTCACGACTTGTAAGTACCGGGCTCGCAGTGATAAAGAAAGGAAATGCGGACAAGACAGATGACGATTATCGTTATGTGGCAAGATAAGACCCAAAGGGTGTAATTATGTTTAAGAGTGCAGCCGACGCTAACTTCATCTTAAAGCCTTACCTTAGCGCGAACAAGCGACGATTTGATGAAAACCCAACGTGATAACCAGGCGCGCCCCAAGCTGTGCTCGGAAACGCCAGCGCAAGCACGTACCAAGCCGCGCCAATCCAATCCAGAGGAGGGGTTCCCTCGTGGTGTAACGCGAAACATAATAAATTACAGGTTAGTCAATACACATTCAATGTACATCTTGCAAACCTTAATGTGCTCATAAAACACACTAAATTGTCTAATAATACTGTACTAAATGCATTTCTTTTATAACTCGTTTGTACATATACTGCACACGGTAGAACGACAAACAACTGAAAGAAGGCACCGGTGGTATGATCACGAAGCTTCAGTTTGTTGACCACACATAAGGCAACGCCCAAGGAATGATAGCCACCCAGAGTGAATGAATGCCAACGAAACTGGAGGCGTGCCGAGGGACAAACTTGTCTTGGCACCATTAGTTTTTCATCTTGGGGCGTTGCCAGAGCTCGTGAAGATGCCGAGTTTCGCCAAACTCGGCGCATCCTGCATAGCATCCCTGAACAAGGCCACAAAGATTACGTGCATGGAATAATTTGCAGCAGTCAGCGACATGTTGGTCCTCTCGGATTCAGCCGAATCAGCAACGATGCTCCACATTACTGAAACAGCCTTTATTAATCCGAGTCTTCCGACTCCTAAGCAAGTCAGCTCAAGGGTCTCTTCCAGCAGTAGAAGTGCCTATTGTCATCAAGGATCCTACAGACATCAGTTGCTTAGTGTCGCATAATAACAGAAGAATGCACTTGACCACTCCGCCAGGTGCCCTTACCGAGTTTCTATGCGAGAACGTGAGTCTATAAGACAGAGTTGACGAAATGCTGCATGGCGACATCACACAGCCATAGAAAAGCCCGTGGGCGACTCCTGTAGCCTTGGTGAACAAAAAAGATGGAACTCTTGCGTTTCAAAATCACGAAGGCGGACGTATAGGACAGACGACTCGTTGGATCGGCTCTGCAATGGAAAGTATTTTTCGTCGGTGGACCTCAAGACCGACTACTGGCAAATCGAAGTGGACGAGATGGATAGAGAGAAGACCACTTTTGTCACGCGAGATGGCCTTCTTGAATTTAAGGTCATGCCATTTGGTCTTTGTTCGGCCGCTGCAACGTTTTAGTGTGTAATGGACACGGTGTTGACTGGCTTAAAGTGGCCGACCTGTTCATTCCACCTCGTTCATGTCATCATTACCTCTAATTTCGACGATCACTGGCTTTGTAATTGTCACATATAAGATTGAAGATAAAAAAAAATTGTAAACGAAGAAAGGTTTCAAGAAGACGACGAGGATGGCGTTAAGAATGACGTGGATTAACCGAAGACGAAAGAAGATAAAGAAGAAGTACTCAGCGTGGTGATAAGAGATGATTGGTGGAGAAGAGAGAGAGAGAGAAATAAACTTTATTGTGAGACCAGGCTTCTTGAGCCCAAAGGTGGGTGGCCTCCTCGGTCCAGGTAGCCATGGCTCGCTGCCGCCGCCCGAGCCCTGTTCACCAACCGCAGCTGGCTGTCAGGGTCTTGCGTCACCAGCAGAGCCTCCCACTGGTCTTCCAATTCTTCTTCTGAATCCGCCTCTTTCTGCATGTTATCGCTTGGTGGTGATGATGATGGTGGTGCTTCTCGATTATTCCTGCATCCAAGCACCATATGGCGCAAGGTGTTGGGCGTGTCCGGCGGGCAGAACTTGCAGTCTCGCCCGTAGATGCCCGGGTACATGGCGTGCAGCAGTGTTCCGTGTGGGTAGGTTCCAGCCTGTAGTCTTCTCCAGGTTACCGCTTGGTCCCTACTCATCGTCTTATGCGCGGGCGGGTAGCAACGCCTCTGCTTCCTGTAGTGCGCCAAGATATCCGAGTACTTCTTGGATACCCGTTCATCATCCTCGTCACAGTCGTTGGTACGTGTTCTCTGCGCGTCGGAGATGGCTCGGCGTGCATGATCTCGAGCCGCGGCGTGCGCCGCCTGGTTCCCCGTGAGAGACTCGTGTCCCGGCGTCCAGAGGATTTGTGCTGCTTCTATCTTGGTGTTGTTCAAGACCTGAAGTGCTGCCTTTCTAATCCTTCCGTTCATATACCTTCTACATGCTTCTTGCGAGTCCGTCACCACGGTAACCATGGCCTTCTTGCACGTTGCGATGGCCAGGGCTATGCCCACCTCTTCCACTGTGCTCGCGTCCTTGGCACGTATGGATGTGGCTGTAAGTTGTTCGCCCTTCGACCACGCTGATTGCGAATCGGTCGTTGGTACTGTACGCAGCTGCATCCGTATATCTCACGTTTTCTTCTTTGCTGTTGGTGCGATCGAGTATGCGCTTGAGCGCCTGTATTCTCGCCTGTCTCCTTTCCTTGTCGTACTCGGGATGCATGTTTCTGGGAA
Organism: Dermacentor andersoni; assembly: GCF_023375885.2. Classification (NCBI taxonomy): domain Eukaryota; kingdom Metazoa; phylum Arthropoda; class Arachnida; order Ixodida; family Ixodidae; genus Dermacentor; species Dermacentor andersoni. Next base: position 212,062,352 of record NC_092815.1, on the reverse strand, counting down.
TGGTACTTATGTGTAGCTTGTCTCTGATCTCGTGTGGTATACGCTGAGGTAGGTGCCTTTCATCCTCGACTTGGTAGCCCAGATCTTGCAGCAGGGCTCTTCCCGTCTTTGTCATTTAGTCTCTCCAGTTGGTTGACGTTGTGCGCTTCCACGAGCTCTTCCCACGTGTTGTGGACTCCCATTTTGAGTAATTTCGCTGTTGACGTGGAGGGGGACAGGCCCAAGGCAATTTTGTATGATTTTCTGATGAGGGCGTTTACTTTGTCTCGTTGACTGTACTTCATGTAAACGTATGGGGTCCCGTACGTGACGATGCTCGTGAGCAGCGCTTGTATCATTTTCGTGCAGTCTTTTTCCTTGAGTCCGTGGCTTCTGCTCGTCACCCTTTTGATAAGGTGGATTATTTGTTGCACTGTTCTCTGAATTTTTTCCAACTCTGCTCCCCCGGCCCCGTCCTTTTGAATCAGGAGTCCGAGGATGCGGAGCGTCGTAACCTGCGGAATCATGATGCCTCCCACCTTTACTACCGGGTCTGGTATCTGCTGCGGTTGTCGGCCTCTTGTGCGCTTTCTTAGCACCAAGAGCTCCGATTTTTCAGGTGCGCACGTCAGTCCATATGCTTCCAGGTACTTTTCCGTAGTGTCAACCGCTTCTTGCAGAGCGTCTTGCTGTTTACCTGTCGACCCTCCCGTAGTCCAGATGGTGAGGTCGTCAGCATATATTGCGTGACCAATCCCTTCTATTTGCTTCAGTTACTTGGGTAGTGAGCTCATCGCCAGATTGAATAGCATCGGCGAAATGACGGAGCCTTGTGGCGTTCCCTTTCGCGCTATGTCGAATTTCTCAGAGCGTAAGTTGCCTATCCCCACTGTGGCTGTCCATTCTTTCAGAAAAGCTTTGATGTAATTATATACTTTTTCGCCGCAGTTATATACGCTGAGGTGCTGCAGTATGGCTTCGTGTGACACGTTGTCGAAAGCCCCTTTCACGTCAAGTGCGAGGATGGCTCTTTTGCTGTGCGTGTCCAGCTTGTCGATGACGTTTTCCTTGATTTGCAGCAACACGTCTTGCGCGGACAGGTGAGCTCTAAATCCATACATAGTGTTTGGGACGTGTTCGTTGTCTTCGAGATAGTCGATCATGCGGTTGTGCACCATGTGCTCGTAGAGGTTTCCAGCACACGAGGTTAGGGATATAGGCCGAAGGTTCTGCACGCTGATGGGCTTGTTGGGTTTAGGTATCATGGTTATCTCGGCATGTTTCCATTCCGGTGGTACTTTACCGTGTTCCCAGCACTCGTTGATGTATTTTAAGAGCGCGTCTACAGAGGTTCCGTCAAGGTTCCGAAACCTTGTATTAGTATCTGGTGAGATGGAAAGCGATGATTGGTGGAGAAGAAGACGAAGAGAAGGATTACGTGGACTAACGTCATGGCTATAAAAGGGCGAGGACCGAGGCACAGGGGGAAAGTACAAAGCAACGGAGACTCGGCGGGTCAGGGACGGTTCGACCGGAAGAGAGCGACGCCGGCTACTGCTCCGGTGAGCTCGCGTTATACGGCTTCGCACCGCAGACTTCCTGCCGTTCCTGAGCCCGTTCCGGGGAGTGCACGGAGGACGCTACCACCTGCTACGGCCAGGGGTGTCTCCAACGCTGTTGCCACTCTTTCGGGTGGTGCCCCAACGCCAACATCATCGGCCACACCTCCACGGGCGTTTGGACCGGGAGCGTGTACGACGCAGCCAACGACGCCGCCAGCGACGCCAGCTCTAGAACGTCGAACGCCACTCCGACGCCGGCTACTGGACCCATACCACGCCACATCCGCACCGAACCCGACGTGAGCACGAACGCCAACCACTAACAGTAGAACGCTATTAGCAGTGTTACCGGGTCGTGTGTACTGACAGCCTTTGTATTTTGTGTTAGCTTTTTTAGGTTTGTGTGCTGGTGTTTGTGTCGCGTGGGTTGTATTAAATGTGCATCTGTGTGGGTACACCTGTCGCCTAGTCCATTCTTTCGGCCAAAGTGTTCTCCAGAGGAGATCCGTGACAGTCATAATTTGGTCTACCACGAAAATTCGCCCTTACCTATATGACAAGTCGTTCAAAGTCGTAAGCCAACATCACAGTCTGTGTTGGTTAGGCAAATTAAAGGACCCTTCAGGACGCCTAGCACGGTGGGGTCTCAGACTGCAAAAATTAGACATTACCCTGATACACAAATCCGGACGAAAACACTGTGATACTGACTGCCTCTCCTGCGCTAGTTAACCGGACGACGACTCTTTCCGAGGGATGATAAGTGCCGACGACTTAAACTCCCAACAGCAAGCTCACACGGAACTAAGAAGCATTGTGGACTTTTTGGACGAGAAGACCGACTTTGTTTCAGCGGTATTTAGGCGCATGCTGTCCTTATTTTCATTACAAGATGGCGTCCTCGTAAAGAAAAACTCGCCACTGCGCGCCAATTAGCTTCTGGTTGTAGCTCTAGAACTTTGGTGAGAAACGTCTGCACGCGTATCACGATGATTCAATACCAGGGCATCTCGGTTTTTCTCGCACGCTCGCGTGGATTCGGGAGAAGTATTACTGGCCACGCCTGAATGCCGACGTCACTCATTACGTCAAGATGTGCCGAAAGTGCCAGCGACGCAAGACACCGTCGACAAGGCCAGCGGGATTGCAACAGATCGAGCCTCCTTGCCGACGGTTTCAACAGATCGGGATAGGCCCTTTCCGACGTCAACGTTCGGAATCAAGTCCATCGTCGTGGCCATCGACTACCTCACCCTTTGCGCCGAAACGAAAGCCCTGCCTAAAGTAGTCCGGTCCGGAATGTAGCAAAATTCTTAGTCGAGAACATCCTGCTTTGACGTGGTGCTCGAGGAGTCCTCATTACCAACAGAGGAACCGCTTCTTCAGCTGTGCTTACTCAAGCCATCCAGAAGTATAGCCAGACAAGTCACCTACCAGTTACCACCGTACCACCTACCGCCTACCACCCGCAGACGAATGGTCTAATGGAACACCTGCACAAGACTCTCGCCGACATGTTAGCGGTGTAGTTTGACGTCGAACACGAAACGTAGAATTTTGTCCTTCCGTACGTAACCTTTGCTTACAACACGGCAATGCAAGAAACAAGACAGATCACGCCGTTCAAGCTGGTTTACAAAATAAACCTGACGACGACTTCCGACGCCATGCTGCCACCATGCCACCAATAAAAAGTGTCTGTATCTATCTATCTGCAAAGTATCTATCTGCAGCGCGCAGAAGAAGCACAGCAACACACCCGCCTGCGCATCAAGAACCAGCAAACCAGCAAAGGACAAACAGCCGGCACTAAAATCTTGGGCGATGCTAAGTGGAATACCAGCCCGGCGACCGGGTTTGGGTTTAGACACCGATATGCCGACGTGTTCTTAGTGAGAAACTTTTGTGATTCGATTTCGGATCAAAGAAGATCAAGCGACGCACTGGCGCTCTGGAACATGAGGTCGTGTCAGACGGCATTTGGCAATCAGAGCGGCGCCGTTCCATACTTGGAGTCATCCACGTGGTGCGCCTTAAACTTTTCTACGCTCGCTGACGAGTTTGGGACTTTGTTTCTTTGTTGTTTCCTTCTCTACTACCGGGCTTTCGTTTTTAGCGTATGTGTTTCTTTGCAGTATCGAGACCTCGGTGGAACAATAAGCAGGTGTCTCAACGGCGCCGTCTGTATGCAGAGCGAGCTGAATACGACTGTGTTCGTGCTTCCCTTTGTCGCCGGAAGGAGCACTGTGGTGTTCGAATCCATTAACAAGGGACTGAGCCAGGGGTGCCCTTTATCACCGCTGCTGTTTATGATGTACATGGTGAGGATGAAGAGGGCGCTAGAAGGAAGTAATATCGGGTTTAATCTCTCATACAAAGAGGCGGGTACAGTAATAGAGCAGCAGCTCCCAGGTTTATTTTATGCGGACGACATTGTGTTGCTAGCTAACAAGCAAAGTGATTTGCAACGTCTGGCTAATATCTGTGGCAGGAAGGCAACAATTTAGGCTTGAAATTTAGTGCTAGGAAATTAGGTGTTTTGGTATTCAATGAAAACAGTGGACAGACAGTGGAGATACAGGGCCAGGAAATACCTCGGGCAACAGAATATAAATACCTTGGTGTATGGATAAACGAAGGCAATAGATATATGGAAACACAGGAAAAAACAATAATAGTGAAGAAGAAGAGAAATGCAGCCATAATGAAGCACAGAGCGCTATGGGGATACAATAGGTACGAGGTCCTCCAAGGTATGTGGAAAGGTGTAATGGTTCCAGGACCTACTTTTGGAAATGCGCTCGTCCTGTCTGCTCCTTTCTGTGTCCGTGTTCACTTCGCGCTACAATCCAAGGTCATGTCACCGTACCAACTCGCCCAACTTTCCATCCTTTTGCATTACATTTGGAAATGCGGTTGTTTGCTTTAAATCAGGGGTACAATCAGGACTCGATGGGAACCAAACGTCAGTGGGTCGCCTAGCATTGGGCGCTCACGGGAAGAGTACAAATGAAGCTGTGCAGTGTGATGTGGGCTGGACTAATTTTGAAGGGAGGGAAGCTCGCAGAAAATTGAGTATGAAGAACGGCTGAGGAATATGTAAGAAAGTAAATGGGCTGGGAGAGTGTTCCAGGTATCCGTACAGGAAAAACATTGATTCACAGTGGAGGAAAAGAACTAGGAAGCTTACCAGCAAGTATGCGGCCTGTAGGGTGGGCAACACAGCAACAAAGAAGGTCAAGCTGAAAGACAGAGAGGCCGAAATAATCTCAAGGGTGGCGGCAATGGAAAAGAAACCTGCCATGAGTTACTACTTAAGAGGAAAAAATGAATCAGGAAAGAAACAATTTATGATAACTCAAAGGGAAGCTCATTACTTTTCGAAGCGAGATCAGGATGCCTTAGAACACGCACCTATAAAGCGAGATATAAGACGGAAGAAGAAGCATGTGCTTGCTGCGGTAAAGCTAGGGAGACTATGGAGCATGTTTTATTAGAATGTGAAGACGTCTATCCAGCGGTCGATTTAGGCACCACTGGCCTCCTTGAAGCGAGAGCAGTGGAAAAGTAAACATGTCCACAATAGGCAATAGTAAGAGGCGATCGGAGGATTGGTGGAAGAAAAGTAGGGAAACGGCAAAAAACGGAGACGTACAAAAACACAGTTCGAAATAGGGGATCAGAAAATTTGGGCTTCTTAGTTCATAGCGTTTTTTTTTTAACCTAGGTAGGACTTTAGGCAGTATAATAACAAGAGCTCGGTGGCGCAACCCACCACCCCGTTCCAAAGGGGCGCTCATAACATCCATCCAACCTTCCATCCATCCATAAAACTCCTTAAACTTTGTAAAGTAGCGACACTCCCCTCCTACGCCTTCACTCCTCCTCGTTTCTCCTCTTTCACGCTCCCTCCTCGACTGTGGCGCCGCCTACACTGCTAGAGCGTAGCAACGGGGCCAATATGAGCTCCTCGCCACTCCGTAGACGCTTCTCGAGCAAAAATGGCGCTGATGCACGGCTCGAGGGCCCACGTGATCCACGCGCGCTCTGGCCCACGGCCTCGGCCAGAGCGCGCGAGGAGGAGGTGGCATTCTTCAAAGCGTGGCAGTACTTTACGAAGTGTAAGGGGTTTTACATGTCCAGCCCTTGGATTCAGCGTGAGCAGGAGGAAAGTAAACATGTCTACAATAGGAGACTAGTAAGAGGCGATTGGAAGATAGCTGGAAGAAAAGTAGAGAAACAACAAAAAGACTGAGACGTACAAAAACAAAGTTCACAATAGGGGGTCAGAAAATTTGGTTATGGAAATTCATCGTGTTTTTTTTTCTTTTTTTAACCTAGTTAGGACATTAGGCAGCATAATAGCAAGAGCTTGGTGTGCAACGCGCCGCCCGTTCCAAAGGGCTCGCTCATAACATCCATCCATCCATCCATCCATCCATCCATCCATCCATCCATCATTTTCTGTCGTCTGCTAGCGGCGTGAGGTCCTGCGCTTACGTATTTCGCTGAAAAGGGCCTTATACCGCCCGGTGTTACTTCTTATGTAGCACTACTAGCTCTTTCCGATTCTGCATTACTGTTTCTAGTGATAATTGCGAAGAAAAATAATATGCAACGAGAAACCTACTAAACTTGCTCTTGGGTCTTCATTTGCGTGCGGTCATTCATCGTCTAAAAACGTCTGAGTCGATTATTTTCAATAAATGTTTCGTCTGTTCTTGTATAGGTCTGCTTGTGTTGTCTCAGGCAAAAAGTGCTGCAGCGTATTCTCAATGTGCATTTGAGTGCAGGCAGTGATAGAGATACACTGAGTGGTCGACGCCGCGCACATATTTTTGTTTGGATGTGCGAGAACCATCGGAAGTGTTAATTTGTGAGCTCAGCTCTTCTGTACATATTCTATAAATAAACAACGATGATTCTAGCGTTACTTTAGCTATTTCATGCATCATAATTAGTACATTGTTGCTCTAAGAGGAAAATAAAGACTTAGGAGGGCTAGTAAGAAACGATAGGGTCGAGCGCTGATTCGTGCATCATGCAGACATTACCGATTTTTTAATGCGAGGATTAATGCCTCAGGGCATACAGGGGTATTGGATGCGGGCTAATAAGGATAATTAAATGATTCAATGAAAAGTGCAGTGGTCGCCTCCCACTCCTTAATGCTTGCATCAACGTAAATCACGATAGATCCAAGCGGCAGGTGGGGGTCTTGAGCTATAATTCGGTAACGAAGCAACGCGGCCGCGTGAGTTGATGTCGGGCGACGTATATCTGTTGGCTTGTATCGCTCAGCTGTACAAAACTCCAAGGAGGAAGAGCTGGCGATGGCGGTGGTAAAAGGAAGCGCGAGAAAGCGCAATCCCTGAGAGCACACGTTGCGTGCGAAAGGCTGGCCTTAAGCCTGCTAGCATCACGTCGCTGCTGCACCAGCTCATGTAGTGTGTTCAGCTGTGCATTCTCTTAGAGAGCCAGAATCGGGGGGATGCGGGAAAGGCAAGTGATAAACCTCATTGCTTTGCGATTAGCAGCTTCAAAGCGATCCCGTTGGGCCCTCGTCAAATGCTGGAATTGGGCTTGATAAACAAGACATGGTTGCACTACTGCCTTCACCAAATGTCGCGCAACATATGAGCGGTCGCCGCCCGCTTTAGGAGCAATGCCTCTAATCAGACCCAACGTCTGAATCGCCTGCTTTTTAGCGCTGAAAAGCCAAGCAGTCTCATTTCCCGACTCGTGGATCGTCAAACCCAGAATTTTTATAGTTGAACATTGTTGAAGTCGGGTTCCAGGTAGATGAAGACGAATGAGTTTACGCCGGCCCAAGCGGTTGGCAACTGACATGTAAGCAGATTTGCCGACGGAAAGCTTAAAGCCCACCGAAGAAGCGTAAGTCGACGTGATATCTAAAGCCGATTGAAGGGCAGCGGCTTGAGTGCAGGTCAAGATGAGTGGTTCAAACCGTGATGTCATCAGCGTACAAGAACTTTGTCAGGCACATGATGTAAGCGCCATGCAAGCGGGATGAAAGCAATATTAAATCATATGGGTGACAATACCGATCCCTGGGGTACGCCGCGAAGAGAGACAAATGAGCCGACGGCGTCACCACTGAGGCGCACTGCAAACTGTCGGTCTTCAAGGAAGGATATGAGAAAATTCCGTACTCTAGGGGGAAAATGCAGCATGTCAATTGAAGCCAAGATGGCAGTATGATTGATGTTGTCGTGTGCCTTTTGGACGTCCATAGCGTGGACAGTACGGACAGTGTGGCTGCGAGTTGATGTTAAACTGAGGATGCCAAGACGGCCAGCCCATCTTCAGTACCTATGGATGGACGGAAGCCAATTTGAGCAGGGTGGTAGAAACCGTGGTGCTCTAGCCACCACGACAGTCATGTGGCTAGCATTTTCTCGACAAGCTTGCACATTGTTCATGCTAGGGAAAGGGGTCGGAAGTTGCCAAGGCGGTCGGCGGCTGGCCTGGTTTCGGAATCGGGATCACAATAGCCGACTTCTAGCGCGGAGGGACAATGCCATTTAGCCATACCTTGTTAATGGTGTCGAGGAGCTGAAGCAGTACAGCGCAACTCAGGTTCTTGCAAACCTCATAACTAATAGTCTGGACCAGCTGCTGTCTCGCGACTGGCACCATCTATCACTGCAAGCAATTCAGGCGTCTGCTGTAGATAGTAACTCGTCGACATGTGCTGGAATGCCTGCCAAGGAATCATCATTGTTTGTTTGAGACAACATGTCGTACTGGGGCAAAAACGTCCGGGCTGCTTCTCTGGCGAAATCATCCGGCGATAAGTCAGCAGCGAAGCAGTCTGTGACCGCCGCGTCCCGATAGCGGCAACCGTGTTCTATGGCACGGAACGTTCGCCAGAGAGAACCATTGAATGTCTTGGATGAAAACCACTCACACCACGTACGCCAGCGCCGCCGCGAGAGGTCGCGTTCATATCTGCGGACCTTAGCACTAAGAAAATTCAGTCTTCTACGTGCTTGTGCAGAAGTGGGGTCTCGGGATGCTGCCAGTTCAGCTTGTCTACAAGAAGCCTACAAGTTGAGCAGGCCGACATCCGGTGCCGGTCGATCGACGTCTACCCAGCTGATGGTTGTAACTTCATTGGGCGCGCTTTGTATACGGTCAACAAATAGTGGTGACGTGTCCACAGAGATGTCTTGGAGATGGAGCGGAAGGTGTCCCAATTTACCACAGCCCACTTGCCGCGCTGCCAGCGTGCCTGCGACGGATAAATACCTATGATGATAGGGTGGTGGTCACTACCCAGCAGTCGGGCTCCAGGTGCCAAGTGGGAGTGCCGGGACGCGACCACCACGTAAGATCCGGTGCGTATGTTGTACGTCGAGCTTGAGGCACAGCCCGCGTTGCTGAATCGGGATGGTTCAGCATAACAAACAATGCATTCGCGAAGCCGTCCCGCGCACGCTAGAAGTGGGGTACCCCCAATCTGGGTGAGGGGCGTTCAAGGCGCCGCCAACTAAAATAGGGCACCCTGGGTATTGTCGACGGACATTCGATAACGCGCCCAGATTAATGCATGAAGAGCCAGCGGCTGGTCTTACATAGTATGACACTACCACAACAGATGCCTTGGTTAACTTCACAGCTACTTCCACTACCCCCTGAAATGAATTTAATGTTTTCCCGTTGGAATAGATAGAGATGCAAATGAGAGAAAGGCAGGGAGGTTAATCAGAGTTAAAGCCTCCGGTTTGCTACCCTGCACTAGTGGAAGGGAAAGAAGTAAAGACGGAAAGAAGAGTGGGGATAAAACGAAAGGCGAGAAAAGGGGGACGGGATAGGATCATTATTGCCTTTCTACCAGACCACTGCCACGTAAGGTCAACAAAGCCTTGACCGACTTTCGGTCCGACGACACTTCATGCCGGCAGTCCAAGACTATCTGTTCTAAAACTGGCCTGTCGTCAAGGCGTGCAAACACGGCCGCTAGTGACAGCCGGTGCGCGCTGTATTGAGAACAGTGCCAAAGTACGTTTGCTATAGTCTCCTCGCCGCCACAGTGACTAGTGACTGCAAGCCGCGCTCTCGTCCATACCGACCGGGAAGGCGAAAGATCTTGTGAAAGCGACACCAAGCCACAGTCGGCAAGGTACTGCTGTGTCGAGTCGAGAGAGTCCAGACGGGGGTCGAAGTGGAAGGGACGGGTCCAGTCGGTGTAGACGCATGTGCTTCAAGCTTGGTGTGTTCAATAAAGATCTTATGGCTTCATTTGCAAGCACACGAATTTTCATTGCTGCGTCTGTTCTTGAGAAGGGAATGGAGCCTTGCAAGCCCTCTTCATGTGCAGATCGTGCTGCTGCATCGGCATGTTCGTTGCCCATTATGCCACAGTGGCTTGGAATTCACTGTAACGTGATGTCATTTCCTTGCTCGACGAGGAAATGTCTGTGTTGCACTGCAGGTGTGTGCAGAGAGCAAAGTGCATCGATTGCACGCTGTACAAGTCGCGAGCGCTGCATGTCAATGTCAGCACCATGCAACCTCCTTCGTCAAGACAGCGATCAAGCGCAATTTTGAAGATAAAAGCGCGTTTGGCGCCAGCCACAAGGTCCGTATTTGCCAGAGAACCAGGTGTTGTGCATATGTTGCCTGGAATAATAGCAGAGAAAATATCCTAAAAAGGTGAGAGCTGGAAAAAGAAGCGCTGCGAAGATAATCGAACATGCTTCAAAACTTGAGACGACGTTCCTCAGAGAGTCTTGAATTAGACTTTAGTGGCCCCGTCTCTGCCTTCCACTTGGAATGTGTGGATTCGGTTCCCGCTATCTGTGTGCATTTGGTGCGCGCGCTATCGGTGTGCATGCATGAGTGATTTAGAGAACGACGTATTTAAAAAGTTACTCCATACCTGTGCAGCTGGAAGCCATATAGGAGATCAGGCTACGCATCGATCACGTCGTAAGGTCTGCATGCGAAACCCATATGCGAGTTAAGTGTCGCGCGTTGGTCCGTAGTCAGATCCAGTTCTCCATGGATGTCACTGCCTTGGGCCGGTTCTTGTCTGATAATGTCGTTATTGCTGAGTCCTGTTGTTTTTTGCTGCTTTGCAAAAATAACTTTGTATAAGCTGTTCCAATTTGCCCACACCTTGTTTATACTTCTATTATTTTACTAATACACGTGGTCGTGTGTTGTGTTGTTGGTACGCATTGTTACGTGTTGCCAAAAAAAACAATAAACGACAAAGGCCGAGTCAAGCCGGATTTGTGGCTTTTTTGTGTGTGCTCCTGTCGTCCGTACGTTGTATAAGTACGAAAATAAAGTTCGAAGTTCAGCACATGTTTTTATTGCGGTAAGGACTTCCACGTAAAGCATGGTTATGTGTATGCGTGCTGGTGCATGTATGTGAACGCGTGTGCATTGTATCAGTATGTGTCTTCCTTACAACACTTACATCTTTGGTGTGCCAGGGTGTCTACCAAGTTGACATTTCCAAATTCCCTGAGTTTTCCAGGTTTTCCCTGAGTGCCATTGCAAATTTCCCTGAGTGATGCAGAACTGTGTTTTATGTCAAGACGGACTGAAACCATACCGCCTGATGCTGTTACTCTCTAGTAAGCACATGAAAAAAATAAGAAAGCGACTTAATCCAATTTGAGTACTAAGGAGCAGTGTTTATGTTATTCAAAAACAGAATAGAAGGCAGGGGTTAGTAAAATGCACAGCAAACAAAGTGTCTTTGAAACAAATCGCAAATGGGGTCGATCGGACATTATCAAATACGAATAAAAAGGAGATGCATATAGAAGCAAATATTTTCTAATATGAGCTATTTCTATCAACTGATAGAAACCTCGGTGGGATGAGGCCCGAACTCTGTCACAATTGAGATTCTCTCTCAACAGCTCGTAAGTCAACCTCAACAGTTATAACATACTCTCAGCCCGCGCACGACGCCCGAGCGTTGTGTTTCACTGCTTTAAACAGTTTATTTTGGTTTGGATGAGGGACACCTGCATCTAGGCATAAGCCAAAACTTTATGTTTTGAGGTCAAGCTCCTTCAAAACGGTGGCAGCAAGCATCTTTTCTCGTTTATTCCTCAATACGTGGGTCACTTCTGTTCTTGTCCGCCTTCCGCCACTCGTTCGCCCCAAGGACCATTTGAAGCATCTTGATCAATTGCACAGTCCACGACCGATTTTTCGAACTCCCTAGGGGCCGCGAAAACGTCCGAAAAATCGGCCAGTTGGAAAAAATAAATGCGTGTAATTTACTGCCCTTATGGGCTCAAACCGCCACAGGCACGTTCGAAAACGCTCTGAAGGCCTGTCGGTACACATATTAGGCATACCGGTGCTCGTACTCTGACAGGAAATACCGGGTGCCCGGGTGTATAATTAAGGAATACATACTGTGTTCCGTGGCAATAGCCCCTTCCCACGCTTGTTATGCTTCACTGCAATACTTTGCCGTAGGCTTTATCAAGTAACATTTCTGTACAGAGGCGAAGCTGACTTTCCGGAACCGGCATTATGCAGCGCACCGTGTTTTCTAAGTTTCTAAGCCAATCGCGAGGACCACTAAGGTGGAGTCCGTGCCATTGCTGACAGCAGCTAGTTCTTTAAATAAAAAACTCGGCACCCAACAGAAAGAAGCTTCATAGCGAACGTCGAAGCAGCTAGGCCTAGCGTTGCCGCAGTGGTGGCAACGGGTGCCAGCGGATCTGCGTGCGAGAGAGCCGGTTCGAGGTGGCGAAGTAATCAAAACGGCAGCGGTGGTGCCTTTGATTATTGCCGTTGCGGACCTGCGGTCACGGCCAAACGTCCGGAAAATCGGACGGCAAAGAGTTCTTGCGTCGGAAATTTCACACTTTCTGATACGTTGACTCTATGGGGTACGTGGCGGTGCCGCGAAGCCGTCCAAATTATCTGGAATCCGGAAAGTCGCTCATTGACTGTACACTGGCAACTCCTCCTGCCGACGACAGGGCGTCAAAGACGATTCATTATGATTCCTGTCTGCTACTCGAGCCAGCATTACCGCGACTTTCGACCCTTTCAGTAAAATTGCCGCTAATTTTCCCTGATAGAGGCCCAAATTCCCTGAGTTTTCCCTGACTTTTTCCAGACTACTCAAAATCCCTGAGAATTCCCGGTTTTCCCGGTTTTCCCGGTTGGTAGACACCCTGACTGTGCAGAACCAATAGGACCGTCTACCTCTCTGCGGAAACTACCGAAGGCTACACGAGGCCTAACGCATATGTGACGTCATCGATTAGCGGTAAGCATTTCCAAACAAAAGAATTTGGAGGACGCTTAAGCTTCGCTTGAAGAGTCGAACACGATATCATTCAAAGATCCCTGACTGCTTGTCACGCTTCCCGGCAACCGCAGCTTTCTTGTGGATGCGCGGAAGCGAGCGCCATCTGGATGGTGTTGTTGCAAGAAACCGAGCGGGCCACGCTGCTCTATGGATGGTAGAAACGCTGGAAAAGAGGTTTGTGTTCGAGCTCACGCGTAACATAATTATGTTTTCTGGTATATTCAAGTTACAATCCGACGCTATCATGTCTGTTGGTTGTGTTTAGGTAGTACTTTACGATTTTTCTGATGCACTTTACTTTCATGAATTCAATAATTCAGTAATGCCCCTGCGCCACGTGGAAGGCCTGCGTCGTTGTGGTTCGGAATGATTTTTCGCGAAACGACGTCCGCTGCTGACACCGGATTTTTCGGCACAGAGCACATAATGCTATCGCGTTAAAACGTGCAGATACCCCGCAGTGTGGGAATCGATGTCGTGTGAAGCATTTTACAGGTACCTGTAAATGTCTAGCTGCCTGGCTATCATCGCTTCTGGTTCTGCGAAGCGTATACTAGATAGAGAGACATGTTTATCTCAATCGATCCATTATGTGTATGACAATATAAGTAATTAAGGCAACGACGATGGTGCAGTGAGAACGGCCACATCATTCTTTTAGTATACCTTGCCGAAAAAGTGCTACAATCTGTTCCGTTACGACTTGGACTAATGCCGAAGAGGGAAAAATAGATCTTTAGAGCAGGGTTTGCAACAAAACGTAAACGCATTACGTACGTAAAGAATAGCGTTGTCCTCACTCAGCCTGCTCCGTACGTTATTTGGCTTCTGTGATGTACATACGCCATGTCAACGCACGTTATTTGACGCCTTTAGTACACGTGATATTTACGTAAGCTAAAGATTGTATGGCGCCACTCGTGCCTACCGCTTCAGCGCAAATTCTCGGGACGGCTACGCTCTCGCTATCGTCAATCGCCAATAAGTTGAAATGAGCTATCACTTTCTTTAAACATCCATGAAACGTTATTTGTGCTCGCATAGCGTGTCAAATTGCAGAAATGGCATACGAATGCAGAAATGGCATGCTCATCGACAGAAGAAACCTTGGCCAGAGCCTTACCTGCCATCCTAAATATAATACCATCCCTAAATCATCCCTAAATCAATATTTCGCACCAATATAATATCAGATATTGGAAGGCAGGGACGTCAAGTTCACATACATAAGCTTGAGGTGGCAGTCGAACGTGATCGACGGAGCTCAAACGCGGTTGAAGTGTGAGCGGAGCGTTATAGTGAAGAGGCACGTCGAGCTTGAGCGCACCACTTGCGCAACCAAACAGGGCGGCCGGCTTATAGAAAATCCATGCCGAGGATGAGTTCAAGGGAGCAATGCTCGAGCACAGTAAATATTACAGTCGTGGAGCGGTCGGTGACACTTATGCGTACTGAGCACATCCCAAGGACAGGAAGTGTTCCACCATCGGGAACACGGATGGTTGATGACCTGAGTGGTGTGAGGACCTTCTTCAAGCGATGACGAAGCTCTCAACACATCACATATATCTGTGCGCCCGAGTTATCGAGAGCAGCGACGCGTACACCATCCACTTTAACGTCTATTAGGTTACGTCTAGTCGGCAGTGTGGTCAGAGGATTTTGCGGACAGGTCGTTAATGCAGTGTCACCTCCGGGCGCTGCATCGTCTAGTTTTCCGAAGGCAGGCGTCCAATCAGCGATGACGGGCCGCAGAACTGAGGCGAGCGAGATTACGGACTACCAGAGAGCGGTGAACTGTACAAGTGTCCACGTGGAGTGTCGATAGGACATGGTGGGAGCGTCATTTCTGCTGACATGCGACAGTGCGAAGTGAAGTTCGAAACGGTCAGGATTGCTCTCGAGACGACGGTTATGGGCATAAAGCGCATGAGGAGCCCAGGACCAACGGCTTTTGCAATAGGGGGCGACGTGACTGATGGGCGGTGCGTTGGCTGTTGGCGTTCTCAAAACGCTTGCACTCCCTTATGATGGAGTCAACCGTTGTTGCAGTACTTGCAAATGAGCAGATTAAATACATTATCTGCTATTCCTTTTAAAACATGACCCACTTTGACTCCGTCAGGTCATCTTCCGCTTTGCAACAAAGGGTCAGCCCGTCCTGTATATAAGATATGACTCCGTAGATGTTTGGGCACGTGACGCCTGCGGCTTCAGCGCCGCGGCCCTACGACCAATGGCCTCTCCAAACAGATCGCTCATCTTTTGCTTACAGGAATCCCAACTTCCGATTTCAGCTTCATGATTCCCGAAACACACCTTTGCTGTTCCTTCTAAGTCAAACATAACATTCTCCAGCATGATCGTATCGTCTCGTCGGTTGTTTTTACTTACACGCTCGTATATGACTAACCAATCGTCAACATTGATGTCATCAGTTCCGAAAAACGTGACTGGAATTCTTTTCTGCGCGTGGACAACCGTACGCGTTGCCGCCGCTGAGGAAGACGCCGCCTCATGTGCCATTGTGGAAAAATCCAAGCGACGGCTGCTGCGGAGCTCCGTCGTAACGAGTCCTTAACTCACACTTCCACCAAAAACCTGACGTAGACAAAAAGTAGACAAAATCATATTTTCAAAACATATGCAGAGAAGTCACAGCCAAGATGCCAGAATGACAACAACCACGAAGGAGCTTTTTCGATCATCATATTCGTCGTCCTGCTGAGCGCCTTCTTCACAATGCGAGAATGGCCTGCAACAATATGATCAATTTGCAAGGCGGCAAAGTCGCTAAAAGTCATAAGCATGAAGTTTGAGTAAATCTATGCACCAGGCATATATTTTATGTTGACGGAACCGCGATGCTTGCAGCTGCCGTAGGCACTAGCGCCACGTTTCCATCTAACGAACATTGTAGATAACTACGGTCGCTGCGGGAGCAGTCTTTCTGCTCTATGTAGCACTCCTTAGCAGCGATACTTCGAAGCATTGTGGTTTCTATCAAAGAAACAGTTCGTTCTTGGGAAAGAACAGCTGCTAAAGTCTAAAAGTAATTTAAATTTTGGAATCCTAGTTGCCAAAACCACGATCTGATTGTGAGGCACGGCGTAAGGGAGGACTGCAGAATAATTTTGACCACATGGGATTTCTCTCTAGTGTGCACCCAACGCGCCGTAAAAAGCATTTTTGCATTCCGCCCCTATCGGAATGCGGCCGCTGTGGTTCGGATTGAAGCCGCGGCATCGAGCTCAGCAGCGCAATCCCTTAGCGACTAAGTCACCACGGAGGGTGTGGCGAAAAATTAAGGTTAATAATGACCGAAGCGTCAAAAGACGAAGGTGCAGACGGGGCGGAAACAGGCCATGGCGCTTTAACTCATGACTAAAAGTTCTTTATCAATCAAGGAGAGAGACATTCACATATAATTAAAAACTCACACTTCCCTAATCGCGCATGCGCGGACACGAAAACAAGAAAAAAGGCACGAATATGCGGTAAAGGTAAAATATGCGTAAAATTCACGTGTGAAGGTCCACCTTCCTTGAAGTCGTCACCTGATGTGCTACGAACTCATTGCTCAATATTATGTGATAGGGTGCCCTAATTTATCGTGCCAATTTATCCTTGTGGCAGAACAATACCTTAGTATCAATAAACCGTTGCGCAATACCATAATTAACACAATGCTCGAATAAATAGCTTCTGCCTTGTGTGTGTATGTGCTTCATATTCGTCATTGGGATGCTTCTTCAATCTGTCGTTGACATATGTGATAGTTTGTGTCACGTAGCACTAATCACCCGACATGGGAATCGTATAAACAATAGGTGTAGAAGTAGACCTTTCTGCACCACGCACAGTTGGAGGCACTTGCGCAGCGGTAAGGCAGCCCTGCCGCGTGGAGCTGCTGTTCTTCTGTGTGGTGTGAAAGAGCAACTCCGGCGATGTTTCGATGTCCAAGGAACTTAATAAAACAGAATGTACGCTCTCTTTTGTACTTTGATTATCTGTGTTAAACGATATGACTGCAATCAATTATTTTCCTGAAAATGAATTTTAGACATTGGTTGCGTGCTCCCAACTCATGCCTACGAATCTATTACTTTTTAATGGCCACCACGTGTTTGTGACGTCGGATTCTACACCGCCGCTTCGCCCAGAAACGACGAAGCTGGCTCCTTTCTCTACGAGACGACGACCTACGATCATCGTTTTGATAGACGTGATGACCGGTGCTTCTCTTCGTCTTGCCGTAGCACAAGGCGTTGAGCGCGGAGCTCGTCAGCTGTCTCGCCCGGCACCGCTTTTACAATTGCTAGCAGGTACAGCGGGGCGTGGCGCTTTTCACGGCGATCGACATTTCTGCGCAGGCGCGAATAAGAGTGGGTGCGAGAGAGAAAATCTTGGGGCCTTTGCTCCTTGGATATGTGAGTCTGCCTACGACGGAGCACGTTTCTCAACGCGTGTTGTATGCGTTTGTCCCTTAGGTATGCCGGCATTGCGGAGCGCGGTCCAGTTTACGCCCCGCCGCTGGCTGTCCGCGCGGTGAGGCAGTGGGCACGGACGCCCCATTTGGTGATCGCTGTGTCTGAAGGGGCAAGGTTCTGACTGGTGTATAAGTCGCGGGTCGCTTTTTTAGTGGCGACAATAGATAGACTTATTTACATGCACTGCTCCAGGAGGGCACATGTAACCGGCAAACAGAGGCCTCAGGAGAGCACCTGAGGTTATATTAAACCAGGCGGCGCAGGATCTCCAGGGCACCCAGTCGGTAGCAGGGGGATCAAAACTGGAAGCAGGGCGGCCCGTGGGTTGGAGCCGCGGAGGCCGAAGCGAGCCCCAATCCACGGACCAGTCCGGGTTCTAGCTTTGATGTCCCCGTTGCCGCTTTAGTGTCCTGGAGGCGCCGCTAATAATGCGAAATCATGACATGTTGTTTTCATTAGTAAAAAAAAAACGCGATTGAATAAATATAGTTACGTCCAGCAGCCAACTTGCTACGCTAAGTTCAGCACTACCGCGCCCCGCAACTTCTGCCGGCACGCCTAGGGACAAACGCATACAACACGCGCTTAGAAACTCCTCCGTAGTGCCTAGGCAGAGTCATATATTCAAGGAGCAAAAGTCCCCACATTACCTCTCTCGCACCCACCCTTACTGGCGCATGCGCGCAAACGTCCATCGTTTCGCATGTGCCACGCCCCACTGTACTTACTAGCAATTGGAAATACGCCGTCCGGCGGCGGCTGGTAAAACGGCTGGCGATCCTTCAGCGTTCACATCGTCGCTGAGATCTCCTCTGTTTTGTTCGAAAGAGCCGAGAAAGCTCCCTGTGTCGTCAGAACACATCGTCACCTTCGCTTTTGTGGCGTTAGCACCACGTGTACTACGTGTTTAGTATGCGTTGTGCGTGTTTGCATTACAGTTGTGTAGGATCTGGCGCCATCGACTCATCGTAGACGTCACACGAAGCAATTACCCGTTTCGGTTTCGGTACATAGTCTATTGGTCATTTAAAATTATTGATGAGTTTCTAAGCAAACCAAACCACACAACCGGTGAAAGGACCGTCAGTGCCATTTGAAGATTACGATATCCTAATATGGTTCTAGAAACGCCGGAATTGCCCGTTAAACAAATGACTGGTTACGTACTTTGTAAGTCATCCGTTGTTTACTCAAATCCTCCCCTGTGCTCTCCCTCGTCCACGAACGACTGTATTCGGAGGTCTTGACAGTTATTCATGCAAGTTATGTTAGCTCTCCCCCCCCCCCATTCTTTGTGTTCCGTTCATAATCCGATTAATAAAACTGCTGTCTTAAGAGGGCCCTTTACCTCGGCCATGCTGTGTGGTAGCCTCCCGGTGAGGAAGAGTCTACATGTGACTTGGGAATCTGTAACCTATTAGGATCCAACCTAACGCAGAAACATGTGATCATCTGGTGCCCGGGTCACGCAGGACTCGAGGGCAATGAGAGAGCGGACGGTGCAGCTCGTGCTTTTATCAACCGAGCGGCCGACCACTCTGACGAAAACCCCTTTTTACCACGAGACATCTTTGAGCACCAACGGCGCGAGCGAAGAAAGTACAGTCCACCACACCCTGCCTGGCCTATCCAGGCAGGACTCTTATATGACTGGCGCCGAATACTGACGCACACATTTCCAAACCATAATTTGAAAAATTCCATTCACTTAACGCTGTACAGCGTTCGCTGTCCTTGGTGCGGAGGCTGGCCAACTCTCGCCCACATTACGTGGGACTGCCAGAACAGGCCATTTAAAATCAATACACCAAAAATAGCCGGCAAACTTTGCAGAAGGGAGCAGTGGGAGACTTGGCTCGCCAGCGAGGATCGGGAGATGCAACTAGCGCTCCTCGACCAAGCACGGCGGACCGCTCAAGCTAGTGGGGCCCTGGACTAGGGGCTCAACCCACTCGCTTTCTGCATTTTTTTAAATAAACGTTTTGATATATATATTTACCTCGGCCATAATTCCGCCGCCACCTATTCTAATACATGCAAAACGCAGAAATGCTTTGACGAAATAGCCCCTGGGCAGATTTTAATAACATTTGCGGCATTTGAGAGAAAATGTTAAATTCTAATGAATGTTGAAAGGGTAAGTATGAGTGCTTACCTTACCTTTTGTACAAACATTGCCAAAGGTTGGTAAGCTTGAAAAAAAAATAGAAGCACAAAGTTCACAAATTTATAACTCTGCACCAAGAACAGATATCGCAGTTCTGTAAATTGCAGCCGTCAGAACATCCAAAGCGGACAAATTTGATAAATTAATTTATATCTTACGTGACTTTGTTACAATGTTTACGAAGGTGTTGCAAAAGTGCTATTTACATATCAGTGGTCTATTGGAGATCCACGTATAATATATCAAGTCTGTCCGCTTAGATGCACTATCAGATGCAATTTACAGAATTGCGATGCATTTTTCATTGCTGAGTTGCACAGTTGTAAGCTTGATAGCTGCGTTTTCTGAAAATTCGAAATTCACAGCATTTTTTAATAAACTGTTGACGGCCTAAATAAAAGATTCTCTACAAACAGTCATTAGATTTTAACTTCTTAAACGGGAATAAACCTCATCAAATTTCGGGAGTGGTTGCCGAGAAAACGGTTTCTCCTTTCCGATGTATTTGGATAGGAGCCTCCGCGAGTTAAAGCTTCCTCTTGAACTGTGAGATTGCCGATAGTGAAAACGTACATCGGTGATGACACGTTCAGAGTGCAAAGAAACGCATGCCGCCAGTGCTACCGAGAGGCCTGGTGCTCTAGGCCTGGAAAACAAAATAGAGAGATGACCAGTTCTTTCTTTAATTGGTTATTCGGTCAATAATATTTTATGTAAACATGGCAAGGTAGTTATCAAGTTTAAATTAAATTATGGGGTTTTACGTGCAAAAACCACTTTCTGATTATGAGGCACACCGTAGTGGAGGACACCGGAAATTTCGACCAGCTGGAGTTCTTTAACGTGCACCTAAATCTAAGTACACGGGTGTTTTAGATTTCATCGAAATGCGGCCGCCGTGACCGGGATTCGATCCCACGACCTTGTGTTCAGCAGCCTAACAGCATAGCCACTGAGCAACCACGGCGGGTAGTTATAGTTTCAGAGAGCAATCAAATTTCCCTAACCTTATTTTATCCGCGATCTTCATGTCAACAACTCCGACAACGTTTCATTGCAGCGCAGGTCCTGAATACTCAATATATCTTGGTGGCGTCCGATTACGACAACTGTGACATACTGCGAGTGCCACAAAGGTACAACGGTAAAAGAACAAGAAGTTTTCCACGATGAAGTAAGAAAGCTTTAGCTCGACAATGACATAAGCGTATACTTCTACATTTAGGGGGATGTTAAACGTAAATATCACTTCATTCGTCGACTGTTAGCCACATTAATTAAAGTTTCTTGGATCTTACAAAAATATAACTAATGAGAGATCCGAACAAAACCTATATGTTGGCCTCATGAACTCTTTGAAAGGAGTGCACCATTACGTAAGCAACCAAAGAACTCCGCAGAAAAGGTGTTCATTCAGTATTACATATTCGCTGGCTCCTTCAGCGTCTAAAGCAGACAAACTTGACATGTTACACAGTATCCTAAAATCGAGTGTGTGTGTGTGTGTATGTGTGTGTGTGTGTGTGTGTGTGTGCGTGTGTGTGCGTGTGCGTGCGTGCGTGCGTGCGTGCGTGCGCGCGTGATAACTCGCATAAATTGTGTGACAGTTCCACATCAACTGAGAATATCTTCCTGCTCCTTAGGCACTCATACATGTTAAGTTGCCGCAGCCTTAATTACCTATTTTTGTTTCAGGCTGTCTCTTATGGCACTTTACATTCCGTTGCGAATGCACATGGATGACCCCTTGCTTGGTTTGGTCCCTAAAGCCTCACAGCAGGAGTGTCATTGTTGCCTGCAATAGACGCACGGTTCACAAGGAAAATATATCGAACACTAGATTGCCTCGAGCTCCGAATCACGTAGGAAACATTCTTCTTGGCGTGAAACCATCTCCACACTAAAACAGCGCACACGATATGTACAAGGTCTAGGAGGAAAAAAAAACGTGGGACTGTTGCCGACTGTCCACTAAAGCTTTATTTCACAATCACATCAATATGCAGGGTGTCCCAGCTATCATGCATAGCATCTTTAAAAATACGAGTCATTCTACGCGAAGATAACCAAGTGAATATTGTTCACAGCCGAGTAGAGTAGCCGCCAGTTATATTTATGATGCCATTCAATTTAATAGTCATTTACAAGCAGATAATTTTTTTATTTACTGCTCTGGATGCCGTGCTGCCAAAGAAGAATTTGTAGGAAATTCAAAGAAACCTAAAGCTGGCATGTTTTCAGCCAGATACTTTTTGCCCGTTAATTTTTGCTCCTGATAAAGAAAGCACGCGAAAAACTACATATATAACATGACTAACCGTCCACAAACCGCGTCAAAAATCACTGTCCTCAAACAAGCTCCATAGCAGTTAGTGGCAGAGCTGGCGCTTTATCTGGCGCGCCCCGCCCGTGACAGCGCGGCGCCTTGGTGTTGATAAGGAAAGAGTACGGACAAGTGGTGGTTGATGCGTTGTAGAATAAGAACGCTCACTAACTTCACAAACAAAAAAAAAAGAAAGGAAAACTACCGTTACCGCTCTCTGGAAGTGACGCATGCCCTTACACGCGGCTCAGTGGCATGACCTCCGCCATCTATAATACAATACCAGCCAGGTAATACCAGGTAATATATTATTACCAGCCCTGCGGCTTTGTCAAGACTGTTTCAGTGGCATTATATATACTGCCGATTTATAACAAATTTAGCTGAAATTAAATATTTTTGTAGTTGGAATGCCCATCAGTGCGCCATCTTCGAACCTAAGCGAAGCTTCGCTGCTTCTGTCTCAGCAATCGCATTATCATCAGGAGGCAGAAGCCGCGAATGTCATCGAACCGGCCTGCTTCGTTCTCCCATTTTCTGCTCTTAACATCCAATGTGAGACTGCTCTCAAGAGTAGCGCGCTTCTCCGGATTGATGTGAAGTATGTCATGTGTGAATTACTGTACAGCTGCATGTTGGCGTTTAGCATATATATGCTTGGTCTCAATCAAACACGACTACGTTGTCTGTCCTGAGCAAATGCAAGCAGTTAGCGTGCATCCACGTGGCGGGGTGCAGTAATCGACATTTTCAGTGTCACGACAGCGATTTATCGGGGCACGTATACAACACCCTGACTACGCTCCAATACGATGGCGAATGATGATCATAAACTGATTTAGAATTAAAGATGTCTCTGACATAACCACGGCGTGTCAGTGTGTCTCCATTTGATCATGCAACCTTCACAATGTTCCTCTCTTTCGAACGTCGTGCGCTAGCTGCAAAACAATCAGTGATGACGTCGCCTTAGTGATAACAAAAACAAGCATCGATCCTCGATCGTATTCCAGTGTGTGCGAGTGCTCCGGTTACCGACTGCATGAAGTTCAAAAAAGTGCACGACTTTAGCAGCAACACAATGCTACTGACCACTCTTAAAACACCGCCAAGTGCAGCTTTGTTTGCCTCGTGCTGAATTGCTTTCGAATGACATGCATCCATTTCTTTCTTGTAACGGTCTCCACAGGTTGTGAAATTTGGGTCCTCCTGGAAAAGATCGACGAAATCAGCAGCCAGTGCCTCTTCATCTACGACCTCTTGTGCGACCCGGAAAAGTACATATCCTACAATCCAGAAACTTGCGGGAACGTAGCACTTGTGCTGCAATAGAGAGACTGGAGGGTCGCCAAGAGACGTTGGAAGGCACGAGAGAGAAGCATCGAATTGTTTGTAGCCGTCGAACAAACAGCTGTTTCTCTGAAAGTAATTTTATCGACAGCTAGGTTTCTGCCATTTTCCATGTTTGTTACAAATACAAAAATGTTTGTAACAAAAAGAGATGGGAAGCTTACTTTACCAATTAGCTTGACGAGGCGACTGTCCCGCACAGGTACTTGTGACACGTCTTTTAAAGCCAAGGTAAGTTTGCCGTTTTTTTTTTTTGTGCAAATGCAGTCAAACGCTTTTACAACGAAGCACTCCTAACCTCCGATATCCTTCCGTTTGCACGTCACTTCGTTCTCAAAGATCAGGCACCTTACCGCTCCCATTAGAGCAGACTAAGCACGTCCAACAATATAAAACCGTTATTTGCCATGAATCGGAGAGATACCTTGTGTAGGATGTCTCTAATTCTGCAGACTTCATCGGCAGGAATGTGTGAGCGCGGCTGACCTTGTGTCATCGAGGCTCACGCATGCTCCGCAGCGAAGTCCAGGAGCGACGCAAAGCACACTTGCAAAACTTCGAATGCTGCCGCTGCCACCATTGTAATTAAACACTTTTATTCGTATTCAGACTCTTTATCGCTGTTGCCTTCGTCGACCGTCGCCTTTTTTCCCGTTCTTTTCGATTTCGATGGCATCGTCGGTCGTCAGTACTAAGTGACTCACGTGGTCATCAATCCCGATGTATTCGTCAGCGATCACACCGGCTGCTGTATTGCAACAAGCGCTGTATGAGATTAATTGAGCAATTACTGGATCTTTACAGCAGGACTAAATACTCGATGTGATTGGCGCGCTCGTCAACCACGACGCTAATTCTGTTGCTGACCGCTGTTCAATGGCGGCTGCGGAGGGAAATTCGTTGTAAAGCAACAAATTAGTCGTCGAGGACGTCTAAATGTCTTCGTTGTACAGGCAAATTCGTTGTAGTGGTCGTCGCTGTAGAGGCAATCACAACGCACATGAAATATAAGGCTCGGGCAGGGACACACGGCATCCTTCGTTGTATAGGCTATTTCGCCGTACAGTGGCGTTCGTTGTGGAGGCGTTCGACAGTACAGTCTCTAGTATGCCATCGCAATGCGTCTAGTAACATTTTTACTCCATATGGCCAGCCAGTTGAATTTCCGCAGCGTCTTCTGAGGCTTGTATGAAGGGTGCTTCAAAGAACAAAGTACTTCGATAGAAAGTTACGTTTCGAGCTGATCGCACGTTCGAGATCTACAAAAACGCATTGTGATATACCTTTATGGTAAGCCCATCCCATTACGCTGTGCACGAGTACGTCCTCACATGACCGGGAGCGGTTCTCTTGAACAGCACGCGCACCTCGTTAGCTCAGCCGCTGTTACGTCACAGTGTGTTACAGCTCTTGTGGCTAAGGTCGAGCGTTCAACGTCGAACAGCGGGGACTACATAGCATTGTGCTTAGGATGCAAAAGCGCTTGCTTACTTACGTTTCAGAGACTATAAATTACGGTGCGCATCCACAGCCTGACCGTTTATTTTATTCCTTCAGCCATGTATGCAAGGGTCATTATAGCACGTGCCTGTAATAGGTCATAGCCGACAAAGACTACAAGAAATGACGATGACAGTAATTTTTGTCTCGCCATAACGGAGGAAAACAACAAAGCACCAATCGGAATTACGCGCTGATTTGCATGAAAAGCACGGTAAAACGTCATTTCCAAAAGTATACCTCGCTTTAGAAGATATCTAGTAGCCTCGAAATCTTTGAGTGGCGCCCTCTCGCGTCTGACGTCCAAGGTGCCGCGCCGCGCGCTCGCTCGTTGTGTGAAGGCAACTTGGCGCTGTAACCTGCTCTGCTCGAGTTTTAAAATGAGAGTTTGCAAGTCTCTAGAACAGTATACACAGGGTGTTGCAGGACACTATATCCTGCGAAATCGAGCGCAGTGTGGCTTGATTCTGGCGTCGTCTGCTACAGTCATCAATGTGTACACGTGCGCGTATACGGCGCTCGTTACGCGTCATTGCCGTTACGCTGTCGCAGCGCACTCATAATGATTTGTCGGCCATTTCTCGACGACAAACTGCAGCATTTGACCTTCGGCTACTGCGTCTACGCTGTAATATTGTGCTTGTCTGTCCAGCGCGTGCTTGCGTGTTCGGTCGCCCACTCCGTTGGCTACAGTCTTTCCAATTTTGTAGCTGCCCAGCGCGCTGAGCATATCACGAAAGACGTTTGATGCCATTCGCGGGAAACGTTTTTCGAGTTTTTCGAGTGGTCTCCGGTTGTCTGAAAGTGCGTTAAATATATATAGTCATATGCTAACCCAAACAAACAATATTTTTGCATTAGAAAGTGGTAATGATATTTACTTGCAGAAAATAATGTAAAACATGCTTGACGATTGCGAAACATGACACAGTTTGGTGAAACTAATGTTCGAGATAAACCGGTTGTCACTGATAAAAATAAATATGTTTCTGGTCAGGAATAACTTTTGCATATACAACACCAAGTGACTAGAATTGTTAGCGACATTTAACATTTCTATTCGACTAAAATGCTACTTAGCCGAAGCGAAATATTGTGAATGAGTCCTGCAATCGCGCTAGATTTCAAGAACTGCGTAGACTCTCATTTACTCGCTCGGCGCGAGGTTTTATGACTGAGTAACGAGATCATGTCGTTGCCCGCGGTGGTTATATGAAAAATGTTCTTAAAAAATGAAATTCTGGGATTTTACTTGCCAAAACCACCATATGATTATGAGGCGCGCCGTAATGAACTCCGGGTTCGTTTTGACCGCCTGCGGTACTTTAAATCGCTCCTAAATTTAAGTATCCGTGAGTGTTTTCGCATATCGCGCGCATCGGAATCCGGCCGCCGCGGCCGCGGTCAAGTCAGTGACCTAGAGCTTAGAAGTGCAACGCCAGAGCAATTGGGCTACCACGTCGGGTGGTGATATAGCAGATACATTAAATATACGTTTGCATCTCTTCCTAATGCTGTCATTTATAGAACTAAAACTATAGAACCTATAGAACTAAGCACAGACAGTCATTGTAGAGCGCCGTGCTACGCGAGACGGAGTCACAGCCCCAGAAAACGCCTGAAAATGAAGCTATTCTACAGCCGGAGCGTAGCAGACGATAAAGGCGGATCCCCCGATTGACGTCACCGGAGCGCTGTTCGCAGCACCGCCATCGGTCGCGCACGTGGCTAATTGCGCTCGAAAGCGGCAGCAAAGCTTGCGAATGTTCGTGTGGCTGAGGTGCGGCAACACAGTAAACCAGAAATGGGAGATTTCACGCGTGGGTTCCTTTTACTGCGATAGCAATTATATCGACACTCCGGGTGCATTTTTGCCGTCGCTGTCGCCGTGATGTTCCTTATGAAGTATAAGGGCGATAACACAATCGCCGCGCGTCGTATGCTGTATGTGCTAGCGAAAACACGCGAGGGAAGTCGACGTTCGCAGCTCAATGTGGCGCTTGCCAAGAAAGAAAGCGGAGAGCAAACGCGCCATCTTCCGTCGCGCGAAAGGCCTTGGAGAGAGAGGGGACGGCGTTGTGCTCCGGAAGCAAGCGTGCGTCTATTTGTCGTGCAAAAATCCCTCACGTGACCTGATCCTACGTGCCTAGGGACAGCATCGTTTAGGGATTTTTGAGAAGGCGCGATGCTGGCGCTGAGCGACGCCGTGGCGTGTTCGTCCTCGGCGTGATCGTTCTCTGGACCGCGCGTTGTTCAACATTGCTCATGTAATCGTGCGTGCGTTGCTTGTGTGTTGGTTGTAGGTTCTGTGTTACTTGGCGGAAAGCCGTGAGTAGTGGCGGTGCGGCACTGCGGCTTTGGCCTCGATGAGCTCTGGCACTACAGAATCTGCGTTGTGTGACCCGTGCTTTCTTGAGAACCCGGTGGTGGTGACAATTGAAATATCGAAGTAGCCTAGCGCCTCGGCAGCGAAGTTCTGCGAACCGCGATGTGGCGTCGCCGTGTCCGACTTTGCTTAACGGACATCGAGGGATGTGCTGCTCGCTGCAAGTCACGTAAATGCAACTGCGTCGACCGCCCACTGTTCAGCGCTGAATGTGTGTTTGGTGTGCTGTGCTTGAAACGAGTGGTGCAGCCGTGCAGCAGGGGTGGCGGAGGAGCAGAGTGGCTTAGGGTTTGCGCGTTCACAGACATGTGCTCCCGTCTTGGTCTCATTAGCGGCTGTCGCGGGATTGTGGTGTGCTAGCTCCTTGCCTAGTATGAAGTTTACGACGCTAACACACAGCATGTTCACGTTTTTCCGCGCTATATGTCATTTGCATGACGGCCGAGTTTAAAAGGAGACATATAGTGTTCTTTGCGTTTGTGTATTGTAAATTACTTTCTATTGTGGAAGTTCTGGGAGTATTATTGCGCAAGGAGTGCGAACGTAAACTTAAACACATATGTGTGTTCGAAATTTTGAATTACCCACAATACCCTTTACGACTGATAAGTGGGCTACACGGCCTGTGTGAATCAGCTACCGTATGTTGCGACACTCTTTCGTGTGGTAGAATGATGCATGGTGCGCGTTTATCTCTGTACTGTTGTAAAAACCATTTGTTTATTCACTCAATACAAATGTACGGCTTCTTCGCCGCAGTACAGCTTAGTTACGCGGTGAAGCATACTAGAAGTGGGAGGGGGCCGCTATCAGCCAGCATAGTATGTCCACTTAGGTGACCTGAGAGGCGGCGGGTGCGCGAGTGTATAATTTAACTCTTATTATGTCCAGTGACAGTGGAGATCATTAACTGTAGCACCAAAGTAGTGGACCACTACCAGAACAAAGGCATGTAGTATGCCCATCTCAATTCTTGTGCTTATGCCAGTCTTATTTTTTACAGCAATAGCTGCTATGGGCTAACTCCCCTGGTTGTTCTGATGTCTACTGGTGTTGTCACTGGAATTCCCGAATTTCTTGCTAGAATATTGCAAATAAAGTTCTCATTGTGTTGCAAGGATTCAAACATACGATCAAAACAGTGGCAGTCCACAATTCTACATTTCAGCCACTCTGCTGAAGGTACAGTCGTGGTGAATACTGATCCCGGAGAGCGTGATCTAGCCAACAGGCGCCTAGATTGGCAAACACCTGCTCAATGTCTGCATACTGTATATAGAGCTGGCATCCACACCTTCAAGTTCTTACACATAACTTTCCCACTTGTGAAGGCAGTCCTATGTTAAGTTTTCTTCTTGCATGTGATGACAATGATTGGGTGCATCTGCTTCATTAATCTGCTTCTAGTGCTTGGCTTCTCAGATTTACTGGACGGAGCTGTTGGTGTCTTGTTTTCCTCAAGCAAAGCGCGAGACATAGCAATGCGTAGCCCAAATATAGATTTGAGAAAACCAAAACGAATTCAGCAGTAAGAAGCTAAAGGGTTGTTTTGGTATAGATCAGTGGCTAAGTCCGGACATGAAAGAGGAGGAAGAAAAGCCGAGTCTTTCCACTTCAACACTGAGGCACAACTCCCACAAATAAATAGGACTCTTACTTATTTTACTTTTTTAAGGAGATTACCGACTTGCATTGGCAAGTGTTCCCTTCAGCAAACACGGCATGAAGTAAGCTTCCTGTGCATATTTCACCAGCTACTGCATCATTGTTTCACATTATGAGTGAAACTGCAATTTTCTTTATGCCACAACTTGCCCAATTTTGTGTTTTGCAGTGGGATGTTAGCAGTGCTAATAAGGCACCTAAATACTCCATGAATAGTAATACAGAGAAAAAAAAGTAAGAAAGCAGTGGCTTTTTGTGCCTAGACTAGGCATACACCTGGTGCTCTTATGGTCATTTTTTCCCTATCCGCTCAGCCATTCTAAACAAGAAAAGTTTATACACAATTAGTTTATACACAGACCACAACTAAACCACAGGTATCGTTGGTAAGCAAAGTATATTTATTCGGTGACATTTTCTGCAGCCCTGCTATTGAGCTTTCCTTTCTTCCTTTTCAGCTGTGCAGGTTCATTAAGAAGTGATGATACAGTTTGACAATTTTAATAATTGAAAGACTTAGCGAAACCTTTTTCGGGTTGTTTTTTTTTTTTGTTTCAGACGCTGCACATTGCATTTTAAGGCGTGTTTTCTGTGTTTGTTGCTTTTTCTTTATGGGTAGGGCATGTCAACATTTTTTACACCATTTCAAGTATGTGGTGCCATAGACTGTTCTTAGATGAAGTCTTGCCCTTTCAGTCTGTACAATATGATGTCGGTTTTTTGTGTCCAAGGCCGTTTTACAGCGTGATTGTAGCATTTTGCTAAGTTTTGCCTCTGTCACCCAAGCTTGAAAGATTGCGACCCAGTGGTGGTGGCATGACACATGTCACGTTTCTTTTTCAATAAAAGGAGGTCTGTCACTTATTCTGTGCACTGGTTGCCTTTTGTCTCTTCGAATTGCAATTTGTTGCCTATATTTGCTCTTTTGTTGCATTTCAGATTAGGAATGGCTATCATAATTGACATTTAACCATATTGCACACAATGTGGATGATATGTAAGTGCAATATATGGCCATCATAAATATAATAGAAGTTAATAATTCAAGAATAGTGCCTTTGCATGGTGGTGCAGCCATGAATTGTGGCTATAAGGTACCAGCGCTGCAGATAGCACTGCTTGTGCAGAATATAGTGCAGCTCTACTACTTTCAAACATCATTGTTTTTATCTGCATTTGTATAGCTCCAGTTTCTGTGAACAACACACATCTGGTGGAAGGGTGGCTTGCACCTGCAGTTGGGTCCAATGAATAGCCAAATTTCTGCCCGTTTTCATGTTATTAGCATATTAGTAAAGGCAATCGTTTTTATAGTAGCCTGTTTGCCCAGTGTAGAAGCCGCTGCAGGGTGTCAGGATCTCATACACATCTTCAGCTTTGCAGGGGACACAGCATCTGGCACATAGTTTGTCACAGGCCATGTATTCGGGGCAAGTTGAGTTCATTCACTAGCAAAGGGAGAACCAAGCTTGTCGGATATGAAGTGAACCGCCTGTATACTCAGTGGCCTTCATTTCGTGTGACATATGTGGTTATAGCGACCCTTGTTTTAAGCACTTCTTGTCCAGCAGCGGTCGTTTGCTTTTGAAACACTCAGGATAGCTTTCAGCACGCTGGACAGGAATAACACTGAAAAACCAGCAGATGTTAATTGTCGCACTTATCATGCGAAGCTTCATACAGTATGATGAGGGCGTAAATAAATGAGGGTGTTCCTCAAGGCCTTGTAGCACATGTTACGAGTTTGGAGCAACATGATGTATAGCACTTTTTTGATCGCATGCTATAGGTTTAGCAGGTGTGGCCATGGTTGAAGTGCAGTGCAAGGTCAAGAAAACAGATATCTATGAGCAGCACCCTGGTAAGCAGACTCTGGGAAAACTAGTGGGAAGCCTGTTGAACATCTGGTTGACCCACTTGCTGGCTCCACCAGGCAAAGTATGATAAAGAGAAGGAAGTCATCAACACATCGGAAGGTTTTTACATATAAACACTGTGCTAAGGTCATAACATGCCAACAAGTCTTAGTGCGCAGGCTATGCACAACCAACTACATATGCCTTCTGTTCGGACATTGCTCATTGTAACTAATAAGGATGGAGTGGACAAAAAAAGAACAGCAGCTCCATTAATTTAGTTTCACTGGTATCGACAGTGTTTTGTAAGCGTACATTGCCATACTCCCCAATGCCTTCTTGGGTGACATCAGCAAAGACCAGCTTGAGGCAAGGGGTAATAGACGTCTTTACAAGCTAAAAATGCATGAATGCATGGAGAGCACATTGTGTCCAAAAAGTAGGCACTTCACAGGGGCGCTGGAGAAGGAACAGGTTATTAACAGTGGGCAAAGACAAGCTACTAAACACCCAACACTGTTGCCATGTAACGACCTCTGAAACAATCCCTCTTAAAGAGGAAATCATCTCTGTGTATCCATAAAGAGGGCAGATGGGCAAAGCCCCTTCAGTAATGCTGCCAGCTTCAAAAGCCTATTTTGCACATCCTGAATGCTTCCTTCTTAAGACTTTGCTGGGTGCAAGCATTCTACTGTCCAAAAGCTGTCATTGAGAGCCCTGTTGGTTTGGTGGCAATAAAGTTCAGACGCAATTGCAACAAACCTCCCTTCTTAGTTGGCCTGGATGCTCACGATGCTTATGAAGCAGCACCATGAGGCAAGCAAGGTGAATGGATGCCTCAAAGCCCTTGTTCGTTTATCACACTGTTCTGTTAGTAACAACCATGAGACTTGAAACCAACAAGCTCAAGCTCAGCACTCGCATGGTTACTGCGGAGGATTCATAAAAACCACAAAAACAGAAAACTCAAGGGAAAGGATAAAGCACCATTTAACACTTAGTATTGCTACAGCCCACCCCCTTCTTTTATTTTGTCTGGTCGTGCTACATCTTTTTACTATATATAGGCATGAACTTAGGTGATGTTCCCAATCAGTGTCCAATATTTATATACACTATGTGCTGGTTCAATGATGTTCGAAACACTGCAATGGAAGCTTCAAGTAGAAAAGGTGCCTGGAAGAAAAAAAAAAGCTGTGCTGCAACCATCTTGACAACATCTTGTCCCCTTAATAAAAATTGTGCTTTCATATCAACGTGAGCCCTCCAGTTTAGAGTAAAGTACCAGTGCACTTATGAACAATGAATCAATTCTCAAAGAGCATGTGCAGTCCAGCCAAAAGCAGGGGCTAGAATCCGCATTGTGCTCCTGCATTGAAGGTGAATAACACGTACCATAATGGCGAATGTGCTTTAGTAAGCTTCATTGCAATATTAATTAGTAATGTACAAAGAATTGTCAATGAAGCTTACCACGAGCACAGAGGCACTTGCAAATTATGTCACAATTGAAAGTAATGAGCACAGTGTAAACCTATGTGCCCTTTCCACTCTTAGTATGCTTTACTGCACGATGCTTATTTACACCCCTGTATTGCGGTGTAGCAAGCTACAAAAGAAACGTTGCATAATTAGGCTTCTTACGATTATCTTTCTCGCAATACACTATTATTTCGCGGTGAAGCCTAAGCAATGCACTGCGGTGAAGCATACTAAAAGTGAAAAGGGGCCACTGTCACTGGACATAATAAGAGTTCTTTAATCATACACTCGCGAACCCGCCGCCTCTCAGGTCGCCTAAGTGGACATACTATGCTGGCTGATAGTGGCCCCCTCCCATTTTTAGTATGCTTCACCGCGTAACTAAAACGTACTGCGGCGAAGAAACCGTACATTTGTATTGAGTGAATAAACAAATGGTTTTTACAACAGTACAGAAATAAACGCGCACCATGCATCAGTCTACCACACGGAAGAGCGTCGCAACATAGGGTAGCTGATTCACACAGGCCGTGTAGCCCACTTATCAGTCGTAAAGGGTATTATGGGTAATTGAAAATTTTACACACATATGTGTTTATGTTTACGTTCGCACTCCTTGCGTAATAATACTCCCAGAACTTCCACAATAGAAAGTAATTTACAACACACAAACGCAAAGAGCACTATATGTCTCGTTTTCAACTCGGCCGTCATGCAAATGACATATAGCGCGGAAAAACGTGAACATGCTGTGTGTTAGCGTCGTAAACTTCATATTAGGCAAGGAGCTAGCACACCACAGTCCCGCGACAGCCGCTAATGAGTCCAAGACGGGAGCACATGTCTGTGAACGCGCAAACCCTAAGCCACTCTGCTCCTCCGCCACCCCCGCTGCACGGCTGCATCAATCGTTTCAAGCACAGCACACCAAACACACATTCAACGCTGAACAGTGGGCGGTCGACGCAGTTGCATTTACATGACTTGCAGCGAGCAGCACATGCCTCAATGTCCGTTAAGCAAAGTCGGACACGGCGACGCCACATCGCGGTTCGCAGAACTTCGCTGCCGAGGCGCTGGGCCACTTCGATATTTCAATTGTCACCACCGCCGGGTTCTCAAGAAAGCACGGGTCACACAACGCAGATTCTGTAGTGCCAGAGCTCATCGAGGCCAAAGCCGCAGTGCCGCACCGCCACTACTCACGGCTTTCCGCCAAGTAACACAGAACCTACAACCAACACACAAGCAACGCGCGGTCCAGAGAACGATCACGCCGAGGACGAACACGCCACGGCGTTGCTCGGCGCGAGCATCGCGCCTTCTCAAAAATACCTCAATGATGCTGTCCCTAGGCACCTAGGATCAGGTCACGTGAGGGATTTTTGTAAGACAAAATAGACGCACGCCGGAAGCAACTGCGTATTTCGCGAGACGTTCATTTGAGGGACCGCCAGCCGTTTGAGCGCAGGCGCGAGTAAGAGCGGACGCGGGAGCGAAAATCTGGGGACTTTTGCTCCTTGAATGTATGACTCTGCCTAGGCACTACAGAGGAGGTTTCTTAACGCGCGTTGTATTCGTCTGTCCCCAGACATGCGGCATTGCGGAGTGCGGTCGAGTTTGTTTACGCTGAGCCGCTGGCTGCCCGCGCGGTGAGGCAGTGGGCGCGGAATCGCTGTGTCTGAAGGGGCAATGTTCTGACTGGTGTATGAGTCGCAGGTCGTTTTTTTCGTCGCGACGATAGATTTAATTTTTTACAAGCACTGCTCCAGGAAGGCACATGTAACCGGCAAACGGAGGCCTCAGGTGAGCACCTGAGGTTATAATAAAGCAGGCGGCGCAGGAAGGATCGCCAGGGCACCCAAGGGGAAGCGGGGTGATCAAAGCTGGGAGCAGGGCAGCCCGTGGGTTGGGGCCGCGGAGGCCCAATCGCGCCAAGGGGTGTTTGCATAAAAAATGGCTGTCCGCGATAGCCGATCTACAGCCCTGGCACGCGCAGGCCCCGGCGAGCTCCAACCCACGGACCAGTTCAGGTTCTAGCTTTGGTGTCACCGTTGCCGCTTTAGTGTCCTGGAGGCGCCGCCAATAATGCGAATTAATGACACGTTCTTACAATTCGTAAAAAACACGACTGAATAAATATAATTACGTCCAGCCGCCAACTTGTGACGCTCAGTTCAGCTGTACCGCGCCCTGCGACTTTATTCAATATATGCGGCCCGGGCTCTGCTATGGACGCTACTGCTCCCACAGAAACGTCTGTGATATTATTGACAACGTACATCGCCGTAAGGCACGAGAAAGCTATGATCCGCCACGACTGCGTTAGCACGAGCGCCGCAGGTGCGAGACAGTCTGTCCGACACAGAGGTCGCCAAATCGGGCGTCGGTGCCCGCTGCTTCACCTATTTTGCAGCGCCGGCAGCCAGCGTCCGAGCGTAAACAAACTCGACTCAACTATTAGCGTGTAGGTATATAGTGATCTAAAGAAAGGAAAGACGCTTGATTACCACTACGCAATGCCAGCACGCCTAGGGACAAACGCTACAACACGCACTAGGAAACCACAGCAGAAACATCCTTGGTAGTGCCTAGCCTGAGTCCTATATTCAAGGAGCAAAAGCCCCAAAATTTTCTCTCTCGCACCCGCTCTTACTCGCGCCTGCGCATAAATGGCTGGCGATCCCTCAAATGAACGTCTCGTGACCAGGCGCAAGGGGAACTGACGATCGTGGCTAATCCGGCCTTTTGCGACGCCGAACTGCGCATGCGCAGCGCCCTAACGGCTGAGGACCGAAACAGAACTGACGATCGTGGCTAATCCAGCCTTTTGCGACGCCGAACTGTTAAAACCCCTTAAACTTCGTAAAGTAGCGACACTCTCCTCCTCCGCCTTCACTCCTCGTTTCTCCTCTCTTTCACGCTCCCTCCTCGACCGTGGCGCCGCCTACATTGCTCCAGCGTAGCAACGGCGCC
Organism: Dermacentor andersoni; assembly: GCF_023375885.2. Taxonomy (NCBI): domain Eukaryota; kingdom Metazoa; phylum Arthropoda; class Arachnida; order Ixodida; family Ixodidae; genus Dermacentor; species Dermacentor andersoni. The sequence continues at coordinate 212,027,296 of NC_092815.1, read as the reverse complement.
AACATGCGCACCTTGCCACTCCGTAGACGCTTCTCGAGCAAAAATGGCGCTGATGCACGGCGCGAGGGCCCACGTGATGCTATTAGGCCAATAGCGACGCGGCGTCGGCCTCGGCCAGGGCGCGCGAGGAGGAGGCGGCTTTCTTCAAAGCGTGGCACTACTTTACGAAGCTTAAGGGGTTTTACGAACTGTGCATGCGCAGCGCCCTAACGGCTGAGGACCGAAGCAGTTTGGCAGGCGCACGACCGGACTCGACACCCTCCTCCGAGTGAGTGGAGTACGGCCGTGGCAGGCGCTGCACTTGTCAGTGCAATAAGGCGCCAGCCGTTTCTCTACTCGTAACAGACCGGCACATATCCATGTCTTGCCGTTCTACGTGGTTTACCCCAACGTATATCGCGACGGCGCCTGCCCGTCTAGCGGGCAGACCTCCACTCTAGCACACATGCTCCGGGAGTGCCGGTTGAGATACGCTAAGTTCAGCAAGGAGGAGCGGGACTCGCGTTTGCATAGCCCCGCTCTAGACAAGCGAATCTTGGCTGTCCGGCGTGCCCGTGGGCTAGTCCTGCCAGTCCCGACGTGGGACTAGCCGGGTGCGCGACGAGTTCGCTTCCTCGCCGGAAATCCAATAAAGTTCTTTCACTCACTTGTCAGCCTTGCCATTCTCGCTGCCGCGCGCACGGAACGCCGTTCGAACATTATTATTGCCATCGAAATTTGGCGCAATGCCAATGTCGTGTCTCGTTTACGGCTGCACATCCCGTGACCATCCAAGCAGGGCAATGCGGGTTTTCCGATTTCCGTAGGTAAAACGCAATCGACAGCGCCGTGAAGCCTGGATTAGGGCTGCACTTTGTGACAGGTACGGTCGCGGATAGATTAAAATGGACCACAGCGAAGGCGGCCGGAGCGGCTGCGGGGCCGGCGCTGCTACCGCGTTTCGCGCGCTCACGACGAGAGTACCCCGAGGGACGTCAAACTTCTCCTCCGCGCCCTCGCTCTCGCGCTGGTGCTTGTCACGCTTGATAAATTTCTAGTGCCGCGTTCGGCTGCTCTGCTGCTGACAGTCGGGACGAAGGGGCGCGTGAATCACCAGTAGTTGACCACTTTGCGCTGTCGCGCAGTAGCGGACGGCCGCAGGCAATCAACCCGTCGCGCTGTGAATGAACAAAAACTCGATGTTTATTTTTTTGTCGGCAATTTGCAGTCGCGGACAGAATAAAATGAAGCATGGTTTCGGTTAAAAAACGTGGACCAGTGCCAACTAGTGAAAAGGCGTCTGGTGTCGAGACGTCTGCTCTTGCATGCTCGTTATTAGAGTCGTCGGACGGTCCTACCGCTGCCACCATTTGAAGGAGATGAAGGTCGTAGACAGGAACTCGGTGAACAGGATTTATTTACATATTAACAGTTTAAGCAAGATGCATTGGCAGTCCAGCGCGACTCCCATATGGAGCCCGCAAGACTAACATACAGCAAACAGCTTACGAGCACACAGCTCACTAGTACATTTCTAGTATGACAGAGCACTCAGCTCCCGACAACGAGCACGACACGAGCACACCCTAGCAGCCGGCAAACGCTGCTTATAAGCTCTCCGCTTGACGTCATAGTTCGACGTCATCGTTCGGTCGTGGACGGAGCACGAATGGTCGGGAAGGTTCGTCCAAGCATTGTAAACTTGCCGCCGCCCCGCACTATCGTTTACGCCCACACACACGCAAACACACAGGTGCGAAGGTCTGGAGCCGACGACAGAGGGGCGCCGTTCCGCAGTATCGTTTACGCCCACACACACAAAGGCTCCGGAGTCAACGACCGAGGGCTTCGTAGAACTGTGCTCCGTCTCGGGTGGCGCGGCGGAGTACTACATTCCTGAGCTGACCGCGCGCCACGTGGCTGCCGGTCATCCGCAGTTCTCGGTACCGCCCAGCTTTCAGTGCCAACGTCAGAGGACTTCGTAGAACTGCTTTGTCCCGGATGGCTCCGCCAAGTACCAATTTCCTGAGCTGATCGCGAGCCACGTGGCCGCCGGCCCTTCGCAGTTCTCCGAAGGCCGCCTCGTCTGGTGTGCTTGGAACACGTGCAGCGGGCTGAAAGCTGGCACGTTGCCACCCCGTACGGCCATTCTTAACAGCGTCCACTTTTAGCTCGCAGCCTCTCCAAACCTTTACCATCGGCTTTAGTACGACTGACGCCGCTAAAGCCACAACGTCTGATCCGCTGCCGGAAAGGGTTGTCGGGGCTGCGATTGTTCTCTGCGCCCAACCGCCGCTGCAGCTGACGGCTGCCACCTTAAAGTCGTAGGCCCTATACATCTTTATTTTTTTTTTCTGTCGCGTGACCACGATACCGCGCAGGCAAAGGACCGCTGCTGCGTCTCGCTGCTAGACTGGGAATTATCCGTGCGCGACAGGTGATCGGAATGACGGTGCGCGACCCACTCTTTATATTTGCCCATGCTATCTCGCACTACTGGGTTTATTCGTAGTTTATTGCTATCTGCTGTATGAACACTTGTATGAGAACGTTTATTGTTTTCGTTTTGTTCTTTTTCTCTTACCCTCCTTTTTTGCAATGTTTTGGTTTCTGCTGCTGCTGTCACGAGAAGCTTTAAGGACTAGTCAAGTTGCTCTTTTGCAACTTTTTTCCTTATATCCTCCATAAACTTGTATACTTATGGAAATAAATTAATTCATTCATTCATAGATGAATCGGCTTCGGTAGGCTTTCTCTGATAAGAACTGCTATCGTCGAATCTTGGACGAACAGATTTTAATACCATGCGCCAGAAACAGAGGTAGTTTTATTCAACATGGTCGCCACTCTAACAAGGCCCTTTCAGTTCAACTGTCGCCTGGAACATGCTGGAATAAAAACTGCCCGCCAACAAGCTCAGGACACCTGCCAAGCAGTCTGCTAATAGCGAGCCGCCGGTGGTAGAGCATCAAGCCGCACGGTTTGCACGGCGGCAAGCGCTCCACGTTCCAGCAAAAAGAAAAGAAATAGAAGATTCGATCATGGCAGTAATTATAGGCGAAAGCCTACCGAAGCAGATTCACCTACTGTGAATAAAACCAGCAGTGTGAGATAGCATGGGTAAATATAAAGAGTGGGTCGCGCACGGTCATTCCAATCACCTGTCGCGCACGTATAATTCTCAGTCTAGCAGACGACACGCAGCAACGATCCTTCGTCTGCGCGGTATTGTGGTCACGCGACAGAAAAAAATAAACAAAAATGTATAGGGCCTGCGGCTTTAAGATGGCAGCCGTCAGATGCAGCGTGAGCTAGGCGCAGAGAACAATTGCACCTCTGACAACCTTTTCCGGCAGCGAATCAGACGTTGTGGCTTAAGCGGCGTCAGCAATACTAAAGCCGATAGTAAAGGTTTGGAGAGGCTGCGAGCTAAAAGGGGACGCGCACGCAAGAGCAGACGTCTCGACACCAGGCGCCTTTTCACTAGTTGGCACTGGTCCACGTTTTTTCGCTGAAGCCATGCTTCATTTTATGGTGTCCGCGACTGCAAATCGTCGACAAAAACAATAAACATCGAGTTTTTGTTTATTCACAGCGCGGCTGTTTGGTTGCCTGCGGCCGTCCGCTACTGCGCGACAGCGATTCACGTGCCCCTTCGTCCCGACCGTCAGCAGCCGAACGCCGCACTAGAAATTATCAAGCGTGACATGCACCAGCGCGAGAGTGAGGGTGCGGATGCGAAGTTTGACGTCACTCGGGGTATTCTTGTCGTGAGCGCGCAAAGCGTGATAGCAGCGCCAGCCCCTCAGCCGCTCCGGCCGCCTTCGCCGTGGTCCATGTTAATCTGTCCGCGACTGTACGTATATGCATATGCAGTTTACGTCTCTGTTTTTGTCAATACTCACTCATACGAGTAATCTAGACGAAAACTCAAATGTATGTTTGAGCTAGCGAAACAAACAATCTCTGAGCTCGCGCGACCTGGTTGAGTGAAAGACGAAGTTTTTTTTTTTTTTTTTCTATCGTCTCTGTGCGTCCTTCGCTAGAACGCCGTCATTTCTCAAGTTGACACCGTGCACACTTGGAGCTTTATAAACGTTCAGCTAATGCTCGTGATGTCGGCGTAGTTATCTAAGCCAAGCTCACTTGCACTGCCGGGCTGACAATGTGCACTGTGGAAGTATCTGATAGTGCTAGTTAGCAATCGTTGCTAGTTGTCGTTTCGTCATTCTTGTCGGCACCAAGTAATATTTACTTGCAGAAGGTTTTTATGTTCGTTTAGCGAATCGGGATGTAGTACGGTATATACTAAGGCTCATTTTCCTGTGAGGCATCTTCTGGAGTCGAGTGGCGCGTCTTAATGTGTAACTGACACATTCCAGGGGCACCTCCGCTGTCGCCCACACACCTGAACTTCATATTGACACGTGTACTCGTTCATCTCTTAAAGCGAAAGCTTTACTGGCCGCGAACTTGCGATTTCGCTGTAGCAGTGCTCCAAGGAGGCACATGACATCACAACGCGCGCCTCGCCGCGGATTTTCTCTCTCTCGCTCCCTAGTCATTACTGCACATGCGCCACTAGTAGCACCAAGCCACAGGTGTTCCGCCGCTGCGCAGCGCCGCGGCGCCGCGCCTTTCCGCCGCCACCGTTTGGTATGGCGTCACCCCGCGTTCCTCGTCGTTGCGCTCGCCTCCGCTCGCTTCGCCAGCTGCGTCGCATGCCTGACAACATGTCGGAGGATTGAAAAGGAGAGCTCGCGTGCGCCACAACCACAGTTGAGGCGGCAGTATGGACGGCGACAATTCTGATAGGTAGCCACCTTTGTTGCTCAGTGGCCATGGCGTTGGGCTACTGAGCACGACGTCGCGGTATTGAATCCAGGCCACGGCGGCCGCATTTCGATAGAGGCGAAATGCGAAAAACACCCGTGGTACTTAGATTTAGGCGCACGTTAAAGAACCCCAGGTGGTCGAAATTTCCGGAGTCCTCCACTACGGCGTGCCTCATAATCATAAAGTGGTTTTAGCGCGTAAAACCCCATAATTAAATTTAATTTACTCTGATAAGCAGGAATAGGCCTGGAATCGACATCGGAACGAGATGAAGAGGAAACGAATCGCCCAGGAAACAGACGAACAGGGCGCCGAACGACTGGCTAAACGCCGCAACATAGCTAGACAACCAGACTAACCTGGACTTGCAATCGAGTTTAACCAAGGCTAACCATGCTATGCCTTAGCTTTCGGTACGTATATCCTGGCAGAGCCGAGCTAAGCCACTGCCGCTTTTCGCCGTCAAACAAATGTTATCGCTCAGTGCGGGATGCGCCCGCATGTATCGGAAGTTTCTCGAATGTTATAAGTCGTTCTATCCGGTGTCTGTTGTCGCCGAACCTCGCGTAATCTGATTGCATGCATGCGCGACGCGAATTATGTAGAACTTTCTGGAAGACACGCGGGCACCAGCGATTACTCTCGACCGTTCTATCGCTCGTGTATAAAAGAAAAAGCTGACGCGATTGACCCGTTGATCAGATTTCGACGATCGCCACTCTGTTCGCCGCTATCGTCGTGCTTTAAGTGTAGCCTGTTTTTGTGGGCACAGGTTCGGCCAATAAAAGTTAATTTCGTCATTCACAGTATTGCTACTGTGTTCCTTGACGTCACTACTACGTGACAATACCGACGCTGTTTGTGTACCCGCGCCAGCTCAAAAAAAAAAAAAAGGCGCGGTCGATTGCTATGTTTGTACCGCGGCGCGTACTAAGAGGTAGGTGCCCCTCGAACGGGGTATCACCGATTTTTCTCATTCTGACCATCTTTTTTTGCATTTTTGTGGATATACACACATTTTATGTGGGTAAATAACGTATGCAACTTGGCATTCTGTTGGCCTACCCACTTCCTGTGTATGCAGGTACGTTTAGCATGGCACACCATAAAGCAAGACATGCAGTAGTGGAACGTGATATTCACCCTAGCAACTACACCTCATGCCCTATTCGAGTCACGCGTTTCTGTGCGTACTCATACTGTTTTATTACTTATTCATTTTACGCCACAGGTGCAGCGGTTTCAGGCCAAGGAGGAGCTTGTAAAGCGTTCCCAAAGCTCTTCTTCCAGCCGTTCGTCACGCTGAGGAAACCTCCGGGTACAAATCACTCACCAGCGGGCTCGATGGCTAGCTGACGATGACAAAATATGACGGCGCGTACACGTTGTTTCGGTCTTGTCTCATACGCTGCTTGTTTGGTCGCGAGTCTCGCGTGGGGCGGCTGTCGCAGCGCGCAGCGGCGCCTGCCAAATTGTTTCTCGTGGCCAGCGCACGATGGCGCCACAATGCATCGCAAAAGGCGGATTGCAGCTCAATCTCTCGCGCATATCGGGGGCGAGCTCCACCACCGGAAAAGCTAGCGCCACCGTCGACGTGACGTGGCATGAGGGATCACATGGACACAGCGACCACGTCGGCTGCTTCGGAAGCGCCGAAGCGAGCTGAAAACGAAAGTTTAAAGTCCCACCTGCGCCGCGGTTCTGATTAAGTGGTGAGGCTTTGCCGCCTTGGGTGTCTGCTTGACAACATTTGAAAGTACTATAACAGGTAGTGGCTGCCTTTGGAGGTTTGCAGCATGGTAGGCTACTGCTCGGTGCAGCAGTGCCGGACGTACGCAACGAAGCCCGGTGTCAGCCTTATTCACACGTAGCCGCAGGGCAAGGAGCTGCGTGAAGCTTGGCTGCCGAAACTTAGAACCGGCAGACAGCCATCGGCTACAACTCGGGTATGCAGCGAACACAGACGCGAGGAAGATTTCTGCTACGGCACCGGGACTGCGCGATGTTCGTTGAGTAGCAGAAAACGCGCACTGAGACGCGCGCCCGCTGCCCGGCTAATGCCATGACGGTTTGGTCTATGAACTTGCTGATGCTAGATACTGGCAAGTTCACTGGAACGGAAAGAAAGCGGTAAGACGCACATTAAAATTGGCTGAAGGCTTAGCTTGGTTAAGGCAGCAAGGCAGCGCGCCGACCACTGCGAGGAGTCGAGCTGTAGCCCCATTTATCCTCCTAGCGTGACGTCACACCAGCGCGCGCCCTCTCTCGGTAGCGCCGCAGTAGCGCCGCGCAAGGCTTCACCTCCACCATCGATGCCGCGAGCTGGGGCCCCGTTTCTAGGTCTGGCGTGACGTCACACCAGCGAGCGCCCTCTCTCGGTAGCGCCGCAGCAGCGGCGCGCAAGGCTTCGCCTCCACCATCGATGCCGCGAGCTGGGGCCCCGTCTCTCGGTCTGGCGTGACGTCACATGGTCACGTGACACGCAGCTGTGTAAGGAAGAGCCACGACCACCGATGGGCCGAAAGTGCAAGCAGTATTGCTTTCGCAATAAAAAAGGCACGACATATGGTCATGTTTGTGTTATGAATTAATGCACTGGATTACGAAAAAGAAGCAGAGGGAAATCGAACGCTGAGAAGACCGATAAACATACAGTGCAACGCAACTTGAGAAATAATATTGAAATGTCCAAGAATTTAGAAGACAAAAAAATATTGAATCGTCACGACGGCACATCACAGTCGCCGTAGGTAGGCGTCGAAGTCTCTATAACAGAATTATTTTTGAATAGTTCTGGCAGCGTCAACAATGGTTGCTAATGTACTGTCAAATGCTCACATGCTGCGGCCTAAAGCTCACGGCATGGTGCGAAAACGCGATCACAATAAAAGCAAAACATTGTGCGCGGACATGAATGCAGACGCGCAGTCGGTCGCTGCAAACCCGTGCGACGCTGGATTGAGGCTTCGTTCTGTTATGCCCCATTTGGTTATACAGACAGCCCACTGTAAGAACATATTTCACATAGTTTACTCTCAGCGTTGGCTACCTTTCACGCAAGAAGCCGGTTCGGAAGGCTCCGTCGCGGCGACCGCGCATAGTGGCGTTCACTGTACGTATTCGGTAAAGAGCTTCTGTGAACGATTCTGTACTTTCAGTTTGCCCAAGATTATTATATCGACAGTCAAAGACTTCCCTAGTTTTGAGAGTATACCTACATAAATGTCCAGGAGGGCTGCCGCGTGTTGTTTTTATTGAGCGCCGTAAGCGAAACCTATGAGGAGCGCGCCGCGTGATCCCTCATACTACGCAAGGAAGGCGCTTCCGGCAGATGGCGACTGCGTAACTCCTCGCCACCAATAGAGGAGAGCGGGCAGGCAGCGCGGGAAGGAGGAGAGGACGGCTTCGACTCCGCCAACAAGTGCGTACCACATGCGTACTTTGCAGGGCCGCGCGTAGTAACGCGCGTTCATCTTGAACGGGTTCTGCACACGGCCCATGCCTTCGTGCGCGCTGGGTTCTCGCCGCTCTTACGTTGACGCGACAGACCGCACGATCACTTCGCTCGCTGCTGCTGGCGCGCTTGCTTGCACTGTCTTGACCGGGAGTGTCCACGCTCACCGAGTGCAATGTGTTCATATTTGCTTGTGTCCCTTACACCGTGCTTGTTAATCCAGTTAGTAAGCGAACGTTTCAAAGTTTATACGGCTGATAAAACTACTATCCTAACTTCGTATAGCTGTGTTTACTAATTTACTATCGCAATCGATGCTTCGCCTTTCAGGCGAAACTGTTATTTTTTTTTTATTTGCCCGTTAAACGAGATGCGACAAGAGTATACACTTTTTTTTTTTTCGTGAATCCACGTTGCCGTTATCCACACCATTGCAGCAGGCGCCGTAATGTGTTGAATCAGTCGGTTTAAGTGCGCGTTTCCAGAAAGCGGCTTCCGGGTTTAAAAAAGCCAGGCGTAAACTTTATCGTAACCGAACAAGTACCGCCGAGCGCGAGTGCGAGCTGAAAATCGTGCTTGTAGTCGAACTTCCATTAGGCAAATCCTCCACACCGGTGGCTTTGCGACCTCGGGCTTGAGGATCAGTGCTCGTTAGGCGCCCTCGAGCCGCGGCGATTCCAAACACCTTCGTAGCGACCTGAAGGGACGCCGCTGTGTTCTTACGGGTCGCCATCGAAGTCCACTTGGTGGCACTGGCGTCGATCAGCGTGCCTTTGCGGTCCCCGGAAGTCGGCTCTGTAATAAAAGGTCGACAGGGCGCATCGGCAACACGATCTGATTATGAGGCACGCCGTAGTGAGGATTCTGGATAAATTTTGACCACATGGGGCTGTCCAGCGTGCACCGAATACAAGATACGCGAGCGTTTTTGGATGCCGCCCCCACTGGAAACGTGGCCGCGGTCGCGGCCACGATCGAATCCCCGATAAGGCACACTTCGTGTACTCGATCCAGGCGCCCAGTGAAGTGCACTCATTTCAGATTCCTAAACCCTCAACTTCAGCATTTATTAGTAGGGCAACCCCTCCCCGTGCACCCCACCCTCCAAAATATATTACTGGACCTTTATTTTGGTTGGACCATTGTACTCAGCATTGGCCTGTCTGGCTACTTCTGACAGCTTGGCACGCATGGCGTACGCCTACGTTATATCTTACCAGACCAGCTACTTCACTTCCATTAGTATTATAATGATGGTGTTGTTGATCATGACGATTTCTATTGCCATCCTCTTTGAAACAAGGCCGCGACAAGCCTGCTTGAGTTAATCAGTATAAAATACACGCATAGCAGCCTAGCATTTTCCCTATCAGTTATTGATCTTTTCTCTCTTCCTTAAAACCTCCATCTCTATACTCTATCGTTACCTACGCCCGTAACGACTGCGGTTCTGTCAATCTCTTCCCTGCTTGTTCCGCCAATACTCTAAACGTGTCTTGCTTATCTTGACTGCTACCTCTAATTCGCTTTCTGTCTCTCTCTCTTTCTTCCTTTTCATTTATTACACTTTTTGATTACAATACATAAAAATAGGCGAAACTGCTTAAAACCATAGCCAAAGGCTAGTCGGGGATCTAAACTAAAGGATATGCAAGAACAAGCAGTAAGTTTTACAAAGCAACGAAGAAATGATAAATTCATTTCTACTCAGAAAAAATAAGCACGAAAAGCAAAATATGAACAGTGAATCAGTATAGGTAATATTTAACAGCAAGAGGATAGATGATAATACAAGTAACATAACCTACAACATGGTGCTACATACACTGAAATTAAATTAAAAAGTAATCAAGAACAAAAAGTGTGCGCGAAGTTTAGCCGTTTTTATGGGGCAGATATTTTTATCTTTAAATGCGCCTGAAAATCCTGTTGTTACTTTCACGTTGCGTGGCATCTCGTTCGACTTTCACTCCATTAAATTGCACTAGTCGTTATCCATAAGCGTTGTTACTCGGCGGAACACTCAAACTGTGTAACGTGACGCGTCTAGATAAGCGGGGTGAAGAAGAAAATATTGTTATATTAAAGGGGTTGTTGTGTTCAAAGACGCCAGAGACGATAACAGCAGTTTTACGCTGTCGTAAGATATTGAAAGGTAAGCTTTCCATTCCATGAATGCCAGCGCTTCTGGGAGGTGTCAACGCTATCCACGCGCCTTATATCTCAATGCACTCGTAGTACAGACATCACGCCCCGCATCTGCCCTCACATATCGACCCGTCCGGCGCCGTTCGTATCGGCGCGTCTTAATTATCCTCAGATGGTCGGCAAACCCATACGGAACACGTTTGCAAACTCACTCGCATTTTTACCGAAAAAGGTTTGAACCAGCTTCCGCGGTTTCTAACCATGATCCTCATTCTTTTCAAGAAATTTCACTACTTACTCTTTCTTGATGAGCTTGTCTGTAGCTATCGTGCAACGTCGTTCTTGCACTTCTTAGGCTATTTTTAAGCGGTTTGCGTATTGCGTAATTTTACTAATAAAATAAAGTAATCCAACGTCACCGTGTTATGATTATTTGCTCGTTTTGTTTTATATGTGCCTATTCTATCGCACCTTCCCTCTGTAATGTATTCGTGTACCTTGAGGACTAAATCAATAAATAAATATTGAATAAATAAACAAATAAGTAAACTGCGTTCACACCGGCGCGAATGAACAGCGACGGAATGAGCCTTAACTGTTATGCCCTGGCGAATTCCTGCTCGTTGGTCTTGCGTATTGCAGAATCATAAAATATCATAGTCCAAACTTCGGCGAAAATTCGTCAGGCGCGGGTGATATATCACCGAAAAAGAACAGGCACTCACCTAAGGTGTGTGCCTGATTACTAACCTCGAGCGCTTCTTTTATTTCGACAATAAAAAAAAAATTCTAAACAGTACAAGATTATTTTTACAAAGCACAAATTCTATGAAGTTGGTTGTTTGCGAAGCGCAGGCGTTATGAATAAACTATAATAGTAGCTCAAACACTAAAAACACACAAACTACGGTACCGATTTTGAGAGAAAATGAGATGTCTTAGAACTGAGGTGAAACAGCGCGAAAAAGGTCTAGTCTAGCCCTCACCAAGATCTTACTAATGAGATGTCATTGCGACATTCAAGTGGAACCCGCGTTTTCTCACTAAGTACGTTTGCACAAGCATTCCTCCATGTTTTTTATGTTATTTAAATTGTGCTAACAACATATTAGGATGTGCAGACACTGCTAATTCACTGACGCTGCCACTGACTAGCGTGTCCCTGTTGCGCTACATGCTTGCACGCCACTGTTAAGTCTCTAAGCAAACCATCCAACTTAATACATACTTGTCTACTAGGAGGGACAAAATAATACTTAAAACAATCAAGACGTGCTTTCAACGGTGCAATGCCTAATGCGTGACTCCGGCGTCTTGTGCGGAATTCTGTGTGTATTTACGGAGTGAGTTCTAAGTGCTTATTCTTGCCGCTTGGAGCCCAATGAATAATGTAGCGTTTTTCTATGTAAGGCATAGTAAAGAACTATTCTTTACTATGCCTACATCTGTTTTTTTTCCTGATTACTACGCTTGTTCCCGAATGCGTACTGTTGCAAATCGTGACGTTAACAACTGCAATAGCAGTACTACAAATATGGTTAATTACGTTTTTTTTATTATTCGCCGAAACTGTGTTCCTCATGCTGTTTTTATGGTTGCACATCCTGTGCTTGTTTTTCTTAGCTTGCAGCGTATAGTATTTTTTCTCGAACTTGCCTCATGAATTCCTTGTTAAAGCCTGCCCCCCCCCCCCCCCCCACTTCCTTTTTTTTCCTTTTTCTCCTTATTCTTACGCTGTCCTGATTGCTCCGCTGGAGCGCAGATTGTACAGGGGTCAGGACCTCAGTCAGGTGCATGCTTGCGCCTTTAGTCCTGACCCTTCTGGTTTTCTTTAAGCAAAGTGGAGAACTTGTAAAAAAATATATTTCATCGTACAGGGAATCTGGCTGCGCACACAGAGAACGATGTCTTTCCGTCGCTGCACATCGTTACAGCGCCTGCAACGTCAGACTGCAGCCTTCCGCGAAGTAACTGCAAAGTGGCCGGTCCAACTGCCTCGCCATGCCTACGTCAACCGGCGCAACATGCTTGTACTGTTCTGTTACATCGAACCGGCGCCGTGCAGCGGTTCACGCCACGTCACCCAAGCTCACACCCTATAGCCACGCGTTCGAACCCCGCCGCGGTTTTATCTGATAAAAAAGTAACTTCGTGACGACCAGACCGACCTGAGATTGACACCGCGTGAAGACCCACTTGCGACCGGTATATTTTTTATGACATCGGCACACACACGCGTACAAGCAACCCAGAATTTCATGAGAACGCACTGGAAAGAAAACAAAAAGCATGACTAGCCGCCGGCAATGTCGACAAATGGGTGTTTTGATGACCAGTCATCTTCACGCGCGAAGTAGTGCACATCACACAAAACTGGATCAACGGTTGCTTTGTCCGTTCACTCTACTTGTTCTTGTGCTGCTTCACGCGATAACATCATAAGTAGCTCGGCTTCTTACAGCTACTTCTTGAAGTGAGTCGATAAATGGAGGTCCGGTCTATGTTTCCAGCAACACCTTAACTGAGTCGTTCTACTCTTTTATGGACATCACCCAACCCCTGCGGTGGCTAAGTGGTTATATGGTGTCGTGCTCTTGAGTACGAGGCCACGGGCTCGAATCCTGGCCGTAGAGGCCGCGTTCCGATAGGGGTGGAATCAAAGGCCGCTCGTCTACCTCAGAACGACAGAAAGCTGAGCTAGTTGGTGAGGATTCACAATGCAAAGAAGGGTAAGGTGCGCAGATGCGGACACAAGAGAAGCGTACAACACGAACGCCGAATATCAACGGTCGCTAAGAGTTGATAGTCGGCGTTCGTATTGTTCACTTCTCTTGTGTCCGTGTCTGCACGCCTTACCCTTCTTTGCATTATGCTCGTGTACCGGTGCCTTGGTTGCACGCTAAAGAACCAGAGGTGGTCAAAATTATTGTTCTTGACTGCGGCGTCCCTCATAGCCTATATACAGTGCATTTTCGAAACCGTTCTAGCACACAATTTATTATCTTTGCGGGAAAATCAAGGAAAATAATTCGGAGTTTATAGATGGAGGTCCAAACTTATGTTCAGAATACATTTGAGGAAATATACCGGGCGGGCAGGTCAAATTTGATGCGATAAATACAGTCATACCTTTTTATTATGAGACTAGTCATAACAAACCAATATCTGTAACGAATTCCCACAAAAACATGCGCACTCAAAACCTCTTTTGAACGAAGCAAAATTCCCCTTTTGATGCATACAACGAGACTAGATTAGTGCATTGAAGATTTACTCATCATTTTCGCCAAATCAGCCTAAATTTGGCGGCGCAAACCGCTCCTAACCACAAACTCTAGCGCTGACACATCTTGCCACACTCTGCCAACGCTGCCGGTTCTCGTAGTCTCCAGCGCTCTTGTGTGCACAACAGGTTACTTTGGTTTTATTTTTCTTCTTCTTCGTCTTCCTTTTTTTTTCTTTTTACGGATACTGCTGTCTCAGAAACGAGACATAGCAGGAATGGGTAAACAGAAGAAAAGCAATTAAAAAAACTCTTGATTACGAGAAGTACTTCGTTGTACAACAAAAACGTAGGTAATCGCCAACATATGGCCTGAGTGACTAAAAGCCAATAAATACAACAATTTCTCAAGCAAACAACGCCACTCTTAAGTCTCTAAGCAAACCATCCAACTTAATACATGCTTGTATACTGAGAGGTAAAAAAGAATACTTAAAACAATCAAGACGTGCTTTCAACGGTGCAATGTCTAATGCATGCTTCTGGTGTCTTGTGCGGAAATCATCAACGACAGAACTTGCTGCAGCTATAGCAGAAGGGGAATGAACTGTACTGTGGAGGAGCATAGCGACGCTCAGATGATTGTCGTCAAGCTAAAGCTTCAACAAACTGCATATGAGCATGCGATAAGGGCGAGAGAGGACGATCACGTAGAGTAATTTTATTTACATGTACTGGTCGAAGAATCCCGTCGCTTTCTCTATGAAGTTAAAGCGATGCTTGCTGCGCCGTCTAAACTCGGCCATGACAGTCTGCTGCACAAAACCATGGAACTATACGACGATTCATTTAAAATTTTAATTCTTTTCGACCTTCTTCGTTGGCTCTGTGAAAGCCCTGCCGCCGTTACTGCCGGATCGAGTACTCGCGGCGCATCGAATGATCGGAACGAAAAATGAAATCGATAGTTACAAATTGCGCTGTTTTCTTTTAGCTCGTTTTTTCCTGCGTTTGTTCTTTCTTATAGGGGCAACCCTTCCTAAAACATTGCCATACACCAACTCTCCCAGTAAAAAGTTCTTCTAAAGTTACCAATTACGACCACTGCTCTCATTCTCGGCGATTGCTCGGCTTATTAGCTTTCCGTGAATGTGCTGGCGGAACCCTGCTAGCCTCCGAATCAAATGGATGTCGTTGACTGGACACGACCGTTAATAATTATTTATTTTTCTTTTTTTTCTGTTTGGGCGTCCGCTTGCGTAGGGCGACGAGTGTAGTACGATATCAGTAGTGTTCTCGTGCATGGTTAGCTATATATGGGGACACTATAATTTTTAAAAGAAAGCCGAGACTTTCAGCGATCCACCGACACGCTCAGGAAACACTCTCGCAAGACGACTGCGAAGATGGGTAAGCGCTGGTAGCTGCAATAGAGAAAGCAGTCGCGCTGCTGACAAAGACATGAGGGAAACAATCCTTAGCTGTCCTTCGGCGGTGCGCAGCAGGTTTTTTAATCGGTTTATCCTGTTCATACTAACTACATGTCCATGCCTTTGCTGGCCGCCAATGTCGGCTAAGTAAGCTAATCGTTCTAACGAAGTAATAGATATAACCACTTAAGTGTCGTTCGTCCTTCAAATCTATGATTATGAAGATGTACTGGATGTACCTTAGTCGGACTATGATAAGCAAACTTATCCTGAAAGACGGGAGATTTGTCTTCGCTTTACTGAATGTTCGGTGTCTATATTCTCTTTATCGCAGACGTACAGGGTGTTCCTTCTTTAGCTTTATTGAATTTTTTAAAAATAGCCTGTTCAAGATAACATAATTCTAGTCGTTGAGTTGGATTATTCCGAGAGGCGGACATTATTTGCACGAGAAATCGAAAAACATATTCAACTAATTAACGAAAATCCACTAATTCTTTTGAGTTAGTTACTTTACGGTTGCTAATTGTAGCCGGTAAGCTTGCAAGGCGCGTCGACTTGTAATGAATTTCTAGATTGACGCTAGTTTGGAGATATGCGCCATCAAACCTGCCGTAAAAAATGGATTGTGGTTCCATTTTTTCACAAGACGCTCTTTTATACAATGAAGCCCAGAAGTAAGTGGAACGGCTGTGTGTTTCGTTCCACACTTTGGGAAATAATGTCTCGAAACTGGTGTCATCCTGGAAATTAATTTCGAGTCGATACGTCTTGCAAGCTCACCGGCTAAAATGCGTAAATTGCAATGTGTGCCGTAAGGTAACACACTAAAACGTTAATTACTGAATTTTTGTTAATTATTTGAACGTGTGTTTCGATTTCTGGTGTTAGTAATGTCCGCCTCTTCGAATAATCCTGCTCAAGGACAGCAATTATGCAATCTGCCACAGGCGATTTTTAAAAATTGCATAAAACTTAAAAATGATCACCCTGCATACTTGTAAAAAGGGGTATTGCGCTAAAAACACACGGACAGGAGAAGGGGACAGATGGACATCCGCCAACTAGCCCACCTTGCCGCCCTATACACTTATGATTGACGTTGAGCTCAGCCCAACGCATTAGCGGGATAGCGGTGCTTCTTGTCTCGAGCGCGTCTACCTGTTTCCTTCCTGTGCCATCCTGTTTGCAATAAGGTTCATTATGAATTAGCGTTGAGTCATCAAACATTTACACTGCATGCAATGTGTCGGCCGGTGTGTGGTCTGAGGAAACTTCATCTCCTCCTTCTCCATTCCCTGGTCTTGTGCATCATGAGGCAATATGACACGTACTAGGTGGTACCAAAATGTTTTGAGCCGGACTGTTTTGAAGAAACTAGCCTATTTATCCGTATACAAATTATGTCACCTTGGAAATAGTCCCCTTGCACAGCACTACAGCGGTTCTCGCGGTCCTGCCACTTAGCAAGTATCTCCTGGAAGTCTCTTTTCCGAAACCAGTCGAGCTCCTTTGTGAGATTCGAGCTTTGTTTAAGCAATCGCGCAAAAATCGGGGACCTTTAACAGTATTTTTTTTTTAATTTTGTGGAGAGAGCGAAATAAGCGGATTCGTCACCTGACGAACGGCCCTTACATGGAGGATCATCAGAAGGGACGAAACTTTGGTGTGTGGGTGCGATGCTGAGACGAAGCAACAATTGCCACAGTGGAAAATTCAAACGCTTCCACGACTGACAAAAAAAAGGGCTAGGGATATCTGCAGCTAGCCATGGCTCCTCGGCTTGACCGCCGAGATGAGGCGGCGCCAGCGGCGCACTGAAAAATCCCTGAGGCAACGTGCTGGAGCTTACGTCATAGCGACAACCACCAGGTGCACGCGCCGTATGCTTAGGTTTTCTTCCAAGGCAGCAAACAACAAAAACATATGTTGTTACCAACCCTGCGGCTTTCTCAAGATTGGTTCACTGGTACACAATACTCATTCACAGCAAATTTACCATAAGTGAAATATCGTTGCAGTTGGCCTTTAAATTAACAGCATCATATATTTTTTTACAATACTGCTACTCTCATTTGAGAACTGCAGTAACAAATAGGCCATCCACCTACCTGGGGAAGCGCTGTGTGACGCACTCACTGCGGTACCACCGCCGAGCAGTTCACTCGCCCCCTTTGGGGCACCTGCGACACCCCTCGTGGAACTGGCGGCTCCTGTGGCCCCTGTGACGTAGCGACGCAGTTTCGACGCAACTATCGGCTGCGAGCGTAAAGCGAAGCCCGCTTTCGGCACCTGCGCCTGAAAGGGACACACAATATTGCAACGTACTCGTAGTGCAATCCAGTGTGTTGCAAACGCTCTGACAGAGTGTTTTAGCTTACCGTTACCACGATCCTCAACTCACAGTTAATTTAACGCGCTGCGACGACTTCGCGTTTCCTACGAGTGTTACGATTCTACGTGCGGCCCCCGACTTCGCACAAACAACCGCTTCCAAAAAGTTACAGAAGAATGTTCCAAGAATTTCCAGCAGTCGGAGCAGCCAACTTTACGACGCACCGCACCTTGTGTCGGAAGTCGCGTCATACCGCGCGTCTTCGTCGCATTCGTATCAGCGCCGCGCCGCTATCCTCAACGCGACAGGGATGCAAGCGGCGTTTCCGTTAACAGCAACGCATTTTGTAATCTTAACTGAGCATTGCATACGTGTGATGCGTCCAATAAAACGGGGTTAATGCGCCTTCCTAAGTGTATCCTCCCTAATGGGCCAGAAAGTAGTAGACGTAGGACGTCGAGATGAATATACAGGGTGTCCCAACTATGGATGCACCAAAATTTGATAACACGAAAATGCCACTTAGTTGGACAGAATCAAGGTGATGTTGCTTGTCGTCGCTTGGAGATACTCAGATTACTTTTTTGCATTCCGCCTAATTAAACAATGGGTCTTATTTAATTAATTAACTGTTATATAATTAGATTAAAAGTATGAATGAGGCAATTCTAGAGCAACGTGGAAAATTCCCGATACAGCGTTCTGTTGCTAGATTTCTACTTCATTAAAGTATTTTTCCGGGTGTGAACGAAGCCTGCGAATATACGCAAAATTGCCGCGCGACTGGCTGCTCGAGGCACATTGCGTGTATTCGCTGCCTTCTTTCACGCTCGGAAAAACACCTTTAGCAACAGCTGTATCGCAACAGAAAGCTGTATCGGGAGTTTTTCATGTTGCTCTACAACTGCCTTATTGACACTCTTTATCTAATTATAATATTTGAGAAGCTGATTTGTTATGCAATTAGGCGGAATGCAAAAAAAAAAATAATTTGAGTATGTCCAAGCGATGGCAAACAACATTACCTTGGTTTTGTCCACCTATACGTGGCATTTACATATCTTGAAACCTTGGTGCATGATAGTTGGAACACCCTGTATAACAAACCACTGTAAACGGATGATGATGACAAAATGTATTTATTAAGGGATGGCGCGAAGGCCTATAATGGGGAATAGGAAGAGGAGGGGGGAGGCGTATTCAGAGCCGTCCTAGAAGCTGCGCGTCCTTGGCGAAAGCCAAGAGTCCAGAATGGCCCTGTCAGAATCCATCGAGCCAGTTGCCGGTCTAATCCACTCCTCGTAGGACGACACTCGCACCGCCCTCAGGTGGTGGTCCCGCTGTTGAGCGTGTCGCCGGCACTCCCAAAACAAATGGGCTGCGGATGGCCGCGTGGCCATGTCGCAGTCAGGGCACCTGTGTGGCGTCTGGAGCGCTTCTTGGTCCGCGGAGGCTGTGGGATGGCCGGGTTCCTGTGATGGAAGGGAGTTGGGAGATGGAGATGGAGGGCGTCTTTCCCGGCGTGGCCGGTACTGTCGCCACCGCTCCAGCACATCTGGTGTGAGGACGAAGCCGGAACGGAACCTATGCAGCAGCAGCTGCCCCGACCTGGGAATACCCGCTGGAAGTGGGTCTGGGTCTGAGGGCACACTCGCACGGAGTTCCCTCTTGCGTCGGTTGGCTGCTGCTCTCAGAGCTCTGTCTGGGTCATACGGGGCTCCATTTGTCGTGTTGCTTGTGCTGGTTGCGAGGGTTTCTGAAGGATCCCGGGAAACGACGCGGTTGGAAAGAAGGGCGCGCGCCGCCTCATGGGCTCTCTCATTTCCCTCGATGCCCTGGTGACCAGCGATCCACTGAAGTGTTGCAGTCACCCCGTGGGCCTCCGCACGCCTGAAGGCCTGCTTGACGAGGAGTACTTCCGATGATGCTGTGTGGCGCGACTTGCAGGCATGCAGCGCATACTGAGAGTCGATGTATATATCGATGTGTTTTGCTTGCGTGGTGCTTGAAACTCTATCTAATGCCCAGACTATTGCGCGGAGTTCAAGTTCCGTTGGGTCGTCAGCATCAGCAGTTGTAAAGGTAGAATGTGTCTCACAAGAACCCACTACGTGGTAGGCGACTGCTCCTTCGCTGGTGCGTGGGTCGAAAGCTGCGTCAGTGTACACTTGTTCATGGCTTGGCGGTGCGTCTGCCAATGTCTGCACATGACGCGCAGCGAATGCTGCCCGGCGGTGCGCATGTTGGGCGCCCAAGTTTCGGGGCGTTGGTGTAGTGTCGACGACAGCAATGCCATCCCACGGTGAGATGTCGGATGGCAGTTGTGGCAAAGTTGATATATCCTTTCCCATGTAGGCCAGTAGAGTGCTGCCTTGTCTGGTGTGCTTCAGGCGTTCCTCGTGTCCTGCCTTCGATGCTTCGATGGCTGCACGGAGGGTAGGCAACTTCGCATAGCGATGTAGCTCCTCGACACGTGTGTGTTTCGGGAGCCCTGTGATAACACGGAGAGCTGATCTGTGGAGTACCTCTAGCTGTGTCCAGTGCCGAGCAAGCAGGTCATAACAGCGCGCTCCTTATAACCCTAGGGATGTCAGCAAAGCACTAACAAGCTTTCGGCATACGTCGGTACCAGCACCGCCCATGCGGAAACAGATTCGTTTTATGAGGTGCAGAGTGTTGTGCCATGTCCGACGAAGGTCTGCGAGCCACGCATCCGCTGTGCCTGTGCGGTCAATAGGTATCCCGAGAACGCGCACTGATTTTTCCGCTCGCTGCAGCGTTTTGCCTGCGAGAGTGAGCGTGAGAGCTGCTTCGTCCTGCGTTGAACCTCGGATCACCACATAGGCTGTCTTCTCTGGAGATGGCCGCATGCCAGTTTGTGGCAGGTAGTGGTCAATAACGTCAAGTGCCGCCTGCAGGGTCTCCTCCTCATCATCATCATCATCAGCCTGGTTACGCCCACTGCAGGGCAAAGGCCTCTCCCATACTTCTCCAACAACCCCGGTCATGTACTAATTGTGGCCATGCCTTCCCTGCAAACTTCTTAATCTCATCCGCCCACCTAACTTTCTGCCGCCCCCTGCTACGCTTCCCTTCCCTTGGGATCCAGTCCGTAACCCTTAATGACCATCGGTTATCTTCCCTCCTCATCACATGTCCTGCCCATGCCCATTTCTTTTTCTTGATTTCAACTAAGATGTCATTAACTCGCGTTTGTTCCCTCACCCAATCTGCTCTTTTCTTATCGCTTAACGTTACACCTATCATTCTTCTTTCCATAGCTCGTTGCGTCGTCCTCAATTTAAGTAGAACCCTTTTCGTAAGCCTCCAGGTTTCTGCCCCGTAGGTGAGTACTGGTAAGACACAGCTATTATATACTTTCCTCTTGAGGGATAATGGCAACCTGTTGTTCATGATCTGAGAACGCCTGCCAAACGCACCCCAGCCCATTCTCATTCTTCTGATTATTTCCGTCTCATGATCCGGATCCGCCGTCACTACCTGCCCTAAGTAGATGTATTCCCTTACGACTTCCAGTGCCTCACTGCCTATTGTAAATTGCTGTTCTCTTCCGAGACTGTTAAACATTACTTTAGTTTTCTGCAGATTAATTTTTAGACCCACTCTTCTGCTTTGCCTCTCCAGGTCAGTGAGCATGCATTGCAATTGGTCCCCTGAGTTACTAAGCAAGGCAATATCATCAGCGAATCGCAAGTTACTAAGGTATTCTCCATTAACTTTTATCCCCAATTCTTCCCAATCCAGGTTTCTGAATACCTCCTGTAAACACGCTGTGAATAACATTGGAGAGATCGTATCTCCCTGCCTGACGCCTTTCTTTATTGGGATTTTGTTGCTTGCTTTATGGAGGACTACGGTGGCTGTGGAGCCGCTATAGATATCTTTCAGTATTTTTACATACGGCTCGTCTACACCCTGATTCCGTAATGCCTCCGTGACTGCTGAGGTTTCGACAGAATCAAACGCTTTCTCGTAATCAATGAAAGCTATATATAAGGGTTGGTTATATTCCGCACATTTCTCTATCACCTGATTGATAGTGTGAATATGATCTATTGTTGAGTAGCCTTTACGGAATCCTGCCTGGTCCTTTGCTTGACAGAAGTCTAAGGTGTTCCTGATTCTATTTGCGATTACCTTAGTAAATAGTTTGTAGGCAACGGACAGTAAGCTGATCGGTCTATAATTTTTCAAGTCTTTGGCGTCCCCTTTCTTATGGATTAGGATTATGTTAGCGTTCTTCCAATATTCCGGTACGCTCGAGGTCATGAGGCATTGCGTATACAGGGTGGCCAGTTTTTCTAGAACAATCTGTCCACCATCCTTCAACAAATCTGCTGTTACCTGATCCTCCCCAGCTGCCTTCCCCCTTTGCATATCGATCTCCCAAGGCTTTCTTTACTTCTTCCGGCGTTACCTTTGGGATTTCGGATTCCTCTAGACTATTTTCTCTTCCATTATCATCGTGGGTGCCACTAGTACTGTATAAATCTCTATAGAACTCCTCAGCCACTTGAACTATCTCATCCATATTAGTAATGATATTGCCGGCTTTGTCTCTTAACGCATACATCTGATTCTTGCCAATTTCTAGTTTCTTCTTGACTGTTTTTAGGCTTCCTCCGTTCCTGAGAGCATGTTCAATTCTATCCATATTATACTTCCTTATGTCAGCTGTCTTACGCTTGTTGATTAACTTCGAAAGTTCTGCCAGTTCTATTCTAGCTGTAGGGTTAGAAGCTTTCATACATTGGCGTTTCTTGATCAGATCTTTCGTCTCCTGCGATAGTTTGCTGGTATCTTGCCTAACGGAGTTACCACCGACTTCCATTGCACACTCCTTAATGATGCCCACAAGATTGTCGTTCATTGCTTGAACACTAAGGTCCTCTTCCTGAGTTAAAGCCGAATACCTGTTCTGTAGCTTGATCTGGAATTCCTCTATTTTCCCTCTTACCGCTAACTCATTAATCGGTTTTTTATGTACCAGTTTCTTCCGTTCCCTCCTCAGGTCTAGGCTAATTCGAGTTCTTACCATCCTGTGGTCACTGCAGCGCATCTTGCCGAGCACGTCCACATCTTGTATGATGCCAGGGTTAGCGCAGAGTATGAGGTCTATTTCATTTCTAGTCTCGCCGTTCGGGCTCCTCCACGTCCACTTTCGGCTATCCCGCTTGCGGAAGAAGGTATTCATTATCCTCATATTATTTTGTTCCGCAAACTCTACTAATAGCTCTCCCCTGCTATTCCTAGTGCCTATGCCATATTCCCCCACTGCCTTGTCTCCAGCCTGCTTCTTGCCTACCTTGGCATTAAAGTCGCCCATTAGTATAGTGTATTTAGTTTTCACTCTACCCATCGCCGATTCCACGTCTTCATAGCAGCTTTCGACTTCCTTGTCATCATGACTGGATGTAGGGGCGTGGACCTGTACAATCTTCATTTTGTACCTCTTATTAAGTTTCACAAGACCTGCCACCCTCTCGTTAATGCTATAGAATTCCTGTATGTTACCAGCTATATTCTTATCAATCAGGAATCCGACTCCTAGTTCTCTTCTATCCGCTAAGCCTCGGCAGCACAGGACGTGCCCGCTTTTTAACACTGTATATGCTTCTTTTGGCCTCCTAACTTCACTGAGCCCTATTATATCCCATTTACTGCCCTCTAATTCATCCAATAGCACTGCTAGACTCGCCTCCCTAGATAACGTTCTAGCGTTAAGCGTTGCCAGGTTCATATTCCAATGGCGGCCTGTCCGGGGCCAGTGATTCTTAGCACCCTCTGCTGCGTCGCAGTTCTGACCGCCGCCATGGTCAGTTGCTTCGCAGCTGCTGGGGGCTGAGGGCCGGGGTTTGATTGTCGTGTTCATATAGGAGGTTGTGGCCTAGTACTGCACCAGGGTGGCCAATCCTGCTCTGGTGAGGGAGTGCGTTACCGGTTCTGGTCACCGGGATCAGGCCACACTCCAGGCCTGTTTGTGCAATTTTATCAGCACGCGGTTTTTTTAATCCGGTGGAGAATTGCCGGCACCGGGATTCGAACCACGGACCTCTTGCACGCGAGGCGGGTGTTCTACCTCTACGACACCGCTGCAACTCCTGCAACTCCTGGGTCTCCTGCTGCTCATCAATTGGTCGTGATGCAGTCCATAACGTAATGTCATCTGCGTAAATTGTGAAGCCCAGTTCGGAAATAGCCTCCAGTCGCTCAGCCAGGCCTATCATAGTCAAATTAAAGAGGAGGGGTGATAGTATGGAGCCTTGTGGGACTCCCACTATGTTTGGGTAAACCTTCCCGACGTCTCCGTCTACCCGTATGGAAAAAGTTCGATCTTGAAGGAAGGAACGCACAAAGTTGAGGGGGCGGCCCGTGATTCCGTGCCTCTCAGCTGCCTCGATGATTGCCTCATGCGTCACAGTGTCAAAAGCTTTACGGAGGTCCACCGCCACCAGGACGCTCGGGTGTCGCTTTGCGCGACCGACTGTCTTTCGACGCAGTACACCTTCCCTCACAAGTAGGAGGCTGTCATCAGTGCGAAGGTTTGGTCTAAACCCTGTCTGTGCTGGATGAAAGCGACCCTCTGTTTCTAGAAAGTGAGATATGCGTGTCAAGGCCATTCGCTCCGCCAGCTTACACGTAGTAAGTGTGAGAGATACAGGGCACATGTTCGACAGTACATCTGGGTGTTTGTTTGGTTTCGGTATGGGTGTGACTATCGAATGCTTCCATCCTGCCGGGATTTCACCGTTGATCCACACTTTATTAATCTCCTCGAGAAGTTGCTTTTTAGCGTATTCTTCCAGATTCCTCAGAGCCGCCCACGTCACGCCGTCATAGCCTGGCGCTGCGCGCGTTGATGGAAGAAAGTGCCTGTTCGAGCTCGAATAGTGAGAATGGGGCCCGGATGCCCTCATTGGTCACTGGCGGCGTTTTCCGGTAAATGTCGACGTTCGGGGTGTCGACGGTTGGGGAAAAACGTGTTCGCGGCATCATCTTGGAGTTGGGTGACTGACTGCATGGCTAGTTTTGAGCAAGACGTTTGAAATAGCGCTGCGTGTTTTACGCAGACCTGTCGTAGCCTTGAACGTGTGCCACACCTTGTGGAGGCCAGTTCTTTCGTTGAATGATGAGCAGTGCTGGCTCCAACATTCCCGATACAAGTGCTTGGCGTATCTTTTAGCGATGGCAGTGCGACGTCGTTGGCCATTGGCTTCGTACGTCAACTGTGCTCACTTGCGCGCATCCCAAAGGTTTAGTATATGTATGTCCTGCGCCGGAGCATCAGCTCTCACCTCAGTCTCAGTAGTGGCCTTGCGCAGGGCGCGTGACGTCCGCTCCCGTACGGATGAAGTCTTAAATCTTCGCCTCAAGGGGAAAGAGAGATAACCAGACAAACTAGTGCTCCACTCGCTCTGCAACGACCGCGCGAGACTTAGTGCGAACGATGTAGACGCTGCCACATCGGCCGTTAAGATGGCGGATTTCGAACACACTGGTATCCCGCATGCATGACTACAGTACAGCACACCACTACGCGTTCCGCGTCGCCAGCTCGAGGACGAATTGGTAATTTTGTCCCGGCAGCAGGGTACCCACATGAGCGTTCGGTGCATGCCCAGTTACGTTCTTGGTTGGCGGCCGAGTGGGGAGCTGTACAGGGCAGACTGATTTCACGGCTCTCAGAGAAGTTTGCGTACATCGGCCTCATCTAACGGGAATATGCAGTGCGCGAACAGGAGCGAAACTTTTTCACTTCACCGAAAAACTTACAGGCCTGCGCGGCTCCAGCAACACAGTCACAGCGTATGCTGGAGGAGCGGTTACACAGGAACTCCATTTACTGCAGCACGCTCTAGGGGGTCTTCACGGCGAAGTACCTTGGCCTCGTTTTCACGAGAACGATATCTGAACTGTCAAGTCAGACGTCGACAGCGAGCTGCGGCTTGTGCTGCTCTCTACACAGCAGTCTGCTGAGTCCAAAGATGCCGGTTGCTGCCGCGCGTGTAGCTCTACGATTCGCTTCTTCAGCAGTGGCTCGTGCCTTGCGAGGAAGTGCGATAACGTGCGCTGAAGATCTTGTAAACGCAGGTATCCGGGGACTGTTCGGCGCCCATGTCACATCCCTTGATCCGTGGCACGATACGATGCTGTTGATGGTTCACATGATTTATTGGCATGCTCTTTGAAAAGGGGCGGTGACAAATAATCACCTAGCCTGCTTGAGTTAACCAGGTCCAGCTACACGGGGCATGCAACTGCTACATACAACTGCCACCTGTCCGGCCACCTGGTGGAGTACAACGCAACTGTATTACAAAGTTTGCACGTATCGAGACTACGCGGCGCGCACGTCACATCGCGTGACAAATGGCCCGATACTTTCATTCTAGCATTTTTGTACACATTTTAATCCTCCTTTTTTTCCTCAAGTCTTCTCTATCTACCTTGTACCACTGCCTATGCGACTGCTACATGGCATGCCACCTGGTGTAATAATATGTAACTGCAATACAAAGTGTGCACGTATTGACGCTACGCAGCGCGCATCTCACATCGCTTGACAAGTGGCACGATACGATGCTAATGAAGATGATGGCGATTTATTAATGTTCCTTCTGGAACGAACATGTGACCTGGTGTCACCTGGTGACAAACAGACACCTAGCCTGCTTGACTTATTCTGTCTTATACATGTTGTTAAATTCGAGGCATTTCTTGGCGAACATTTTTTTTTCTTTTTTATGGGGTTTTACGTGCCAAAACCACTTTCTGATTATGAGGCACGCCGTAGTGGAGGACTCCGGAAATTTTGACCACCTGGGGTTCTTTAACGTGCACCTAAATCTAAGTACATGGGTGTTTTCGCCCCCATCGAAATGCGGCCGCCGTGGCCGGGATTCGATCCCGCGACCTCGTGCACAGCAGCCTAACACCATAGCCACTGAGCAACCACGGCGGGTTTGGCGAACATTAGCCAATTTAACAGTATCTATCTACCAGCCCACGTCTTGGTGCTCTAATGGTCGTTTCGTTAACTTGGTATGTACTAACACTGGCATAGTATGACAAGAGTGTATGACGAACATAAATGATCAGTCTTGACATGCATATCCTGACATGTGGGTCATGTAGGTCATGAGACAGCCACCTACGTCTTGGTCCCTTCGTGGTCTTTCTGTTAACTTCGTAGGCACAAAAATTGCCATAGTATGACAAGAGTGCATGACGAAGATAAGTGATGGGCCATGACATGAATGTTATGATATGCGTGACATGGCGGTGATCAAACAGCCGTCTACGTCTTCGTATGTACCGAAATTGGCATAGTATGACAAGAGTGTATGACGAACATAAACGATAGGTCGAGACGTGCGTGTCATGTAGGTCATGAAACAGTTGCCTCCATCTTGGTGCTCTCGTGGTCGTTTCGTTAACTTGGCATGACCTAGTATGACAAGAGTGTCTGACGAACATAAATGGTAGGTCATGACATGGATGCAATGACATGTGTGCCAAGTAGGTCACGAAACAGCTGCCTACGTCTTGATGCTCTCATGGTCATTTCGTTAACTTGGTATGGCATAGTATGACAAGAATGTATGACAGACATAAATGATAGGCCATGACATGAATGTTATGACATGCATGTCATGTAGGTAATGAAGCAGCCTCCTACGTCTTCGTATGTACCAAAATTGGCATAGTATGACAAGAGTGTATGACGAGTATAAACGATAGGTCATGACATGCGTGTCATGAAGGTGATGGAACAGCCGCCTACGTCTTGGTGCTCTCGTAGTCGTTTCGTTAACTTGGTATGACATACTATGACAAGAGTGTATGACAAACGTAAACGGTAGGTCATGACATGGATGCAATATATGTATGGCATGTAGGTCACGAGACAGCCGCCTACGTCTTGATGCTCTCATTGTCGTTTCATTAACTTGGTATGACAAGAGTGTATGATGAACATAAATGATAGGCCATGACATGAATGTCATGACATCCGTGTCATGTAGGTCATGAAACACCCGCCTACGTCTTGGTGCTCTTGTGGTCGTTTCATTAAAGGGACACTGAGGGCAAATATTAAGTCAAGCTAAAGTGATAGATTAGTGCTCGAGAATCTCTAAGTATTATCGCGAAGAGAGCCTTAATAATCGAGAAATTGAGGTAAATGCAGCACACGATTAGAGACTCCTCCGGGACATTCAAGTACTTGCCCGATGACGAAACCACTCCTCAGTTAAATTCTGTGACTAGTACTCAACGACTCTTTGCAAAAAAAAAAAAAAAACATCCTTGTAGTGTATTCTAAGACGAAATAAGATGCCACTTGTCGAGTTCTATTTCCTTTTTAGAAAAAGAACTCATTGAAATTACCCTTGACGACGACGCGGGTGGTCGAAAGGCTTCGTTTTCGCTCGACTCCGCGCCGCCCACGGTTTCGCGTTTCAGTGGTTTAGTTATCGCGTAGTGTTGCGCTGGTTTTGCTGGCTCGCGGAACTCGCACAACTTAGTAACTCTGCAAGTAGCAGAGAATTCAACTTAAATGTGATGTCGTGGGATGCCCGAACGGTCTACGCCACTTGACCAAAAAGCAGCTGCCGCGGCGAATCCACCGCTCTGCTTGGCTCGGTAACACCGCCTGTCGGGCGCCGTTTTACTCTTCGACGGAAGCAAAGGGCGGTGATGACGTATGCAACGTCACAACTCTCCCCGTTGGGTGGCGGGAGATTTGAATTGCGATAAAGGTATTTGGACCCTTCAGATGCAATTTTCTCGTAAATGAAATGTTTTCTTCGCACGAAACAAGCGTTGCGAGGTTTTTGGAATTATATCTAAACAGTAAACGCCGACTTAGCATCAGCCTTTAGTGTCACTTTAACTTGATAGGCTCCCCGCACACTGCTTTGCATAACGTCGATTCCTACTAGGCGTGGGATCTGCCGGCTTTTCTTCATTACAGCAATTTTTATACATCTCCATAAACATTTTTTCTTCTTCAAGACTTGTCTAGCTACCATTTAGCGCTACCTATGCGACTGTTACATCGCGTGCCATCTGGTGTATTAATATGCAACTGCAATGCAAAGGGCGCGCGTATAAACGTCACGTGGCGCCATGGAGGAAGGAAACTGAGGAGAGGCCCTCCCCCTCCGCGCGCTAGGCGAAAAGTGTGCAGGAAATGACGTAGTAGGTTTTCCTCTTTTTTGCTGATTTTTTTATTTCTTTGCCGTGGCGGCCACGCCTTTCGGGCCACAGTGGCGGCTTTGTTTTGGTTCTGCGCGCTCACACGTGTTGCTCCGTAGGTTTCGTACCGTGGCAAAGGCGCCGTGCGGGCAGGTTTGCGTTGGTCTCCGTGTTTTGTTGCGCTGCCTTAGCTGGACCGTGCTCTTTCGGATATTGCTGTGGCCAGGTGGGACGCGAGGCGTGAAATGAACGCGCATGCAACGCTGTACGCAATGTACCGCGACACGGCAATGGCAACGGACGAAGGAATATCCGCGGGAAATATTGCCCTCTTTGGCGGAATCATGCTAAGGTGCCATCGCAGGCCGAAACCGATGCGTTTGAGAATCTGTGAAATGAACGCCTTGCAGGTCAGTGATTCCTGCTTTTGACAGCGCATATGGTGCATTTGCGGCACGTAGACGTACGTTATGAATGCATAGTTCGTTTTCGGTAGCAACTTGCTTTTGTGCATATTAAAACACATGTTGCTTAACTGTTGCTTGTTCCTCGCATTACTTGCGACAGCAAGAAGTCTTTTAAGCAGAGCGCGTTCGAGGTTCATGCACAGCTACACAGCTATGTGCCTCAATACACGTGCTGATTTACGCAGAATATATGCATTTTGATGCCCTCGGCGCCGTGCGCCTGCCAGCCGACGCATCATCCTGGAAGATGGGAAAGAAGCGGCTGCTTTGACTTAAGGAACGAATCCTCCCTGCGGCAGGCGTATCTTATCTGTGCGCGCGAGAAACGCAGGGAAATGAAGGTTCGCGGATGCGCTGCAAGAGTGAGCAAGGCTCCACAGAACGTACGCCTGCGAACACATCAAACGGCTGTTTCATGGTCGCACGTAGGCCGGTTCTACGCGGGTACTGTTCGGCACCGTGCGCCGGCTATCGCAAAACTTAGGTTACGTGATGCTTCACTTACCGTAGTAAGAAGGCACCTCAGGCCACAGTCGATGAATCTAAACGCGGAGTCAGAAATGACATTCTGCCTCCTCGCCGGCGCGCAGTCGCAGTGATGCGCGGCCACCCGAACTTTGTTGAATAAAGCACGACGATTCCTCAAACGAGAATGTGTTTGTGCTCACAAACTACCAATGGATCGCAAATGGGTCGGTGTGTTGTACGTGTCTCCAGTGCGTTCTTGCAGTGCAGTGAGAATGCGTACACTTTTTTCGTATGACCAGACGTTTAGCTCGCAAGACCGTCTGAGAGCCCAAGGAAGTCCAAGCAGAGAAAAGCAAGTATAAGGCAGCGATAAAGGTGACCTTTTTTAATATCGCGCAAGAACTGGGAAGCGGCCCGTCCCCTCGGTTGATGAGAATAGCTCATTTGGCTTGCCTGATAAAGCATGTTTATTTTCATAAAAGCCAGTAAAGGCAGCCGATTCGACCCACGGCCCAATTTGCGAAGTTCATTATGAACTTCTTTCAACATGACTTCGGCAACGGTAATCCATTGAGACACCGCGATTACATGATTTTGTTTAGTATTGCTGCGGAGCGCACGCGTCCGAGCAGCCCGGTTGCGCGCAGCGCGGCGTGGTTTCGCGAGAAATGTAAACAAGAGAGGAGAGCTGGCGCGAAAGGCGGAGCAACGCCACGAGCAACGCCAACTTCCGGCTTCACTTTAGCTTCACAAAGAGTGACGTCAGGGCCTCTCCTGAGTTTCCTTCCTCCGTGCGTGGCGCGCATCTCACATCGCAAGACAAATGACATGATACGATGCCAATGATGATGATAATTTTTTTGCAACCCATTTGAAATGAGGCGGTGACATAGTCACCTAGCCAGCTTGACTTAATCCGGTGTGCATGCTTCTTTCTTCCTTCTAGCATTTGTGTACATCCCCTTAATCTTTCTCTTCCTCGAACCTTCTCTATCTAAATTAAGGAGAGTGTGTTGGGAGGCTACTTGGTAAGACATAATTTGGGAACTTAAACTGCGCTATGGACGAGACACCGAAGTAGAATAAGACAGGACGTTGTTAGTCCACGTTCGCCCTGTTTTCGTTTAGTTAGGTGTGTCGTCCTTAGCGCAGTTTAAGTTCCCTATCTACCTTGTATCGCTATCTATGCAAATGCTACATGGCGTGCCATCTGGTGTAATAATACGCAACTGCAATGCAAAGAGACCGCATATCGACGCTACGTGGCGCGCATGTCCCATCGCGTGTAAAGTCCCTTGATAATTTGAAAGTAACGACACTCTTTGAACTCTGCCGCCGCCGCGCGACCTCCTCTCCTCCTCCTCGCCCCTTGTGCGTTCCCCCGCGGCAACCAGTTTTGCCCCCGTTTTTCTGCACGACGATTGGTCTCCCTGCCGTTGCGCTTGGAAACGCGCGGATCTTGAGTTTTGCTTGTGTTTTTCTTTTTCGTTCGCGCCATTTTCCTCCTTAGCACGGCTGGCTCAGCGCTTTAGCTCGGCGTAGCGAACGTTGTACGCGGTGTTTCTTGCTCTATGTGCTAGCGCTTAGACAGGCTGTCACGCATGTAACTGCAGCAACTGCCTGAAGATCGTTATGCCGTTCTTATGATACCACAAGGAAAGCGTGACGGCTTGCGCAGGAATCAGTGGCTGCATGACATTGGCCGAAAGAACTTTGTTCCGACAAAGAATAGCGTTGTTTGCGAGCTGAGGCGTCTTTATTATAGCTCGCAGCAAAGAATCCCGTAATGCTGAATTTTCTTTTTCATTCTTCCGGCCTGCTCACCAGCGTTTTTGTTGCGGTTGTCCTCAGTATGCTTAATATTCTGGGGCTGTTCAATCACCTCGCACGTCGCTAACTGTTGTTATTCAGTCGGAAGGGCAGCATTATAGATTCTGCTTTGCGCCCTGAAAAAATTAGTGGCAAGTATGCCCGTGGTATTGCAGGTAATGAGCGTTAGCTAGTCAACATTGAGTTTTTTGTAAGTTTTAAGGCGAAAACCTTTAGATGTTTCTATGTTTCAAGGTCGCGTTGTAAACTGGAAGTATCACGTGACCCAAGGAAGGCCAGAGGTGGCCCAAAGCGTGTCCACCCCTGTATAAGAGAATGATTACCCAAGTTAATTAATGAATCATAAGTGATTGACATCAGGTGGATTATGGAGGATTAAGGTTGATTAGAGTGTATTAAGGATTAGGAGGCATGAATAAAGATTAAGGTAGGTTTGAGGAGGATTAAGGCGGAATATGGTGGATCAAGGGTTGATGAAAGGGTATTAAGACCGATTAGGGTGGATTATGGTGCACGAACTAGGATTAGGGTGGATTAAGGTGGGTAAAGGGAGATTAAGGTCGATTAATGCGGATTAAGGTGAATTAGGGTTGATAAAGGAGGATTAAGACCGACTAGAATGGATTAGGGTAGATTAAGGTGGATAAGGGACCATGGAGCTGGATTAGGTTTGATAGAGGTGGATTAGGGTGTATTAAGGTAGATTGGGACTATTAAGCCGGATTAAGTTGGATTAAGGTGAATGAATAAGGATTAAGGTGGACGAGAAGGGATTAAGGCGGTTTATGATGAATTAGGGTTGATAAAGGAGGGTTAAGACCGTATAGGGTAGGCTAAGGTGCATTAGGGGCGATGTAGGTTGATTAGGTTGTGTTAAGGTGGATTGGGAGTATTAACCTGGATTAAGGTGGATGAAGGAGCATTAAGGTGGATTAGGGTGGACTGAGGTGAATTAGGGTTCATTGAGTACTAAGACCGATTAGTCTACCATAATCCTCCTAATGCACATTAATCCACCGAATCCAAATTCTTTGACCTTAATCCCACTTCATTCACTTTAATCCACGAAAGTCCTCCTTAATGCACCCTAATTCACCTTCATCGACCTTAATCTACTCTAACCCTCCTTAATTCACTTTACTCCTCCTTAATCAACCCTAATCCTCCCTCATTCACTTTAATCCACCTAATCCACTATATTCGTCCTTATTTCACCTTAATCCACATTCATCTACCTCAGTCCACCCTTATCCTCGTTAATCAACCCTAAGCCTCCTTCATTCACTTTAATTCACCCTAGTCCACCATAATCCTCCTTAATGCACCTTCATCCTTCTTAATCCACCCTTATCCTTCTCCATGCACTTTAATCCACCCTAATCCACTATAATCGTCCTTAATGCACCTCAACGCACCTTCATCCACCCTAATTCACCTTCATCGACCTTAATCCAACGTAGTGCTCCTTTATGCACCTTCATTCACCCTAATTCACCTTCATCCACTTTAATGCACCTTAATTCTCTTAATACATCCGAATTCATCTTAATCTAATCACTAATCAATCATTACTTTGCTAATCATTAATCATCTCTTATACGCGACTGCACATGCTTTAGTTCGCTTCCCGCCTTCCTTCGGTCCCGTGATATTTTCTGTAGCTCACAACGGGACCTTGAAACAGAGGTCTGAGGCTTTCGCTTATTAAGCCACACACAAAGGGATGTGTCACAAGCAATACTAGATCAGACGCACGACGTAAAGCATCTGATCATGTGGCAGAAAAATTGTCTGGAGTATAGAACTCACCTCAAAGCTTCCTTTACATCGGTACGCCCCGTTCACACGGCTTTAAGAAAAAACCAACCTCCTCACAAACGTTGCCTCCAGCATTATCAATGCTGTTATTAGCATTTCTCAAAATTTTTAACCCCACTGGGGCGCGCAAATGGCCCAAAATAACACGCCTCCATAGAATCCTGCGGCCCGTCCGCGGGAGTCCAGGAGGAAAAGCGGGCCGTGCGCAGCCGGCGGGCGAGGAGAATCGAGGAGGAAAGCGCCGTGAGGAGGAGAGTGTCGCTACTTTCAAATTATCAAGGGGTTTTAATCGCGTGCGCGCGCTAGGGGGCGTTTATAGGGCACGTTACCACTTCATGCTAGCAAGCGCTGGCATGGCACTGCTAGAGCTGCTGATTCCCGCGCAGCGGGCCCGGTTTATATTCCGAAGGAATATTTTTTTTTTTTTGTCATTCCCTGCGGTAAATGCGACGTACACCGGCGGCGGCGGCGGACCACATCGCCAACCAAAACGACTATTGGAATGAGCCCATAACAGCTTACGCTGCAAACACACTGGCGACCGCTACAGTAAGTATGTGTGTTTAAAATTTGCATCGACAACTGCGACTTAGCAGCCTCTTTTGGCAGTTGTCCCCGAGTGCTAATACCTGGCCCTGCCAGATGAACCGTGATCAGACAGCTTTAGGACGCAGGGTGACGACCTAATTCTTCTTTACAATGGAAATGCGCCTAAAGTGGTGTCCAGACCACCCCAAGACTCTTGCCCACAGCGTTGGCCCAGTAGCGTTGGCATACTCTCCAGACTAAGAGGTCGTGCGTTCGACTTCCGGCAGCGGCGGCGACATTTTCACGGGGACGCAACGCAAAAATCGTTATGCACCGACCTTTGCGGGCACGTTGGAGAAAACTGTGAACGTTCATAAGGAGTTGTCAGCTATAAGGAATTCCTCATAGTCTCCTGTGTTCCTTTGGACGGCGAACCTCATCAACCTATCATATATCAATATCAGTCCACCAAGTGCATATGCTGCGTCTTACGCCTGCGATCTCTCATATAGGCGGAATACCTTCAACGCAGAATGCAAAAGTTACCTGCGCGCCTGATATAACTGAGGAAAGTGAGCACACAACCGTCGTGCTTGAAGTGAAAATAACGATTTTTCCGGCATACCAAAGAAAACTTTGAGGCCATACGTATTAGGTACCTTGCCATAAAAGTGTCAGAAATTAATCAGATCAGATAAGATTGAAGAAAGGAAAGTACGGAAACTGACAGGCCCCGCTACCCTACATTCGGTAAACTTCAAGTACGCTTGAGGCATGTTAGCAGCATCCCTGCGACATTTCAAAGAGAACAGACCAAATAAATTGATATTTTTCTGTTAAAAGCTCATATGTCAAGGCTGAATATGTACTAATTTCAACAGACGCGTACTCAGAACTGTTGGAAAACTGCTTTGGCGAAGGCTCGTCCTGAGACCTCAGGTTGGGCGCGAACAGCGACCTGAACTATGTGCCCCTATTCTCGCTCACTTAGTGGTACTTGCGCATATTCCTTTTCCAGGATACTGAGCTGTAAACTGTCATTCCTGCAGCAACGACTAAACGCTTCGTTATGGACAACGAAGCAAAACAACTCGACGATATGCGTGCGTACGGCGTCCATGTCACGCTTAGCAACAAGCATAAAGCGCGCCCCGCTTCTGAATACGCTTAAAAGAGGACCTGGTGATATTCCTGCGCTATACACTTGCCAATTTTGTGCAACTTCGCTTCCTCCTAGTACTTCATAAATTTTAGTTGTTCTTAAACGGCACTTAAACAACAATCATCGTTACCACGGCTAGCAGCTTACTGAATAAGCGATAAGTGACTGTAGGCATTCAATGAATTAAAGGGCCAAGAAATATGCATGCATCTGAGAAATACATGAAAAAATGGCTAAAGTCAGCAGCAAAAGCTTACAACATTCAGTAACCTCAATTTGAGTTGGCCACCGACGGTATTTTTCTCTCAACACTACGTCGATATCTCATAGTGTCGTAGTGTCCATTCGCGCGAACTCTTGTCTGCGTTTCAGCTTAGGCTGTGAACGATATGTAGCGCATAAACATGAACATTACACCTGACTACAATTGTGCCCAGTTCATTGCGTAAACACACAGACAGCATCAGATTACACGTTGCATATATGACTAAACGACAATAAATAGAATTGCACGCACCGCATTTACTTGTTTAGCATTTAAGTAACCGCTGCACGAAAGATTCGCTTCACATAGATACCAATATCTGCGTTGGATATGCATAGTTTCTTTCTCCTCTGTTCTCGTTTTTTCGCGCAGAAAAATTTAGAGCCTCGCTCCATGCCCTCACTTACCTTTCGCCTCAGCGAAATCAACGGGTTGGCGCGCTCATCCATGCGCCAGTTGTCGGTGACCTCTTGAACGTCACCAACCACGTCTCCGTCGTCACCGTCGTTGGCCACGGCGGTGACGTCTTTCAACTTCACAGGACGCGTCGGGCCATCTATCTGCTGCGTCGTATAGCTCCCTTCGGAGTCCTCGTGGCTGCGGGCGGTGATCCTGGCTCCTTCATCGCTGCCGCCGTCGCGCATGCGAGGCCCCACGGCCACCACGCTCGCGCTCTCTTCTTCCATCGGGATCGGCAAGAAAGTGCCGTCCTCGTCGATCATGACGCTGCGGTCGGATCGATGCACGCTCCCCTGAATGCTCGCCGTCACAGCGGCCACCATAAGCATCAGCAGGCCAGCCAGCAGCGTCAACGCGGCGTACCTCTTGCGCTGCTGCGCCACGTTCTCTTCGGCGAACGAGCTCCACTCCCCCCTCGACGATCGACTGACGGGTAGCGACGACCCGCTCGCGCCGCCGCCGGGGCCGACGTCGCCGAGCCAGGCGAGGCCGGTCAAGTATTGCCTGATTTCCTCCGGGATCCAATGCCTCGCGCGCTTTTTCCAGCTGCCCCGAAATTCACTCTTTTCGTCGCTCACCTCAAGGTCTT
This sequence comes from Dermacentor andersoni, assembly GCF_023375885.2. Lineage (NCBI taxonomy): Eukaryota > Metazoa > Arthropoda > Arachnida > Ixodida > Ixodidae > Dermacentor > Dermacentor andersoni. The sequence goes on along the minus strand of NC_092815.1, from coordinate 211,991,085 downwards.
TCCTGCTTCCGCGGCCACTGGTCGACGACGACTTGGCAGAGCTGGTCTCGGAGGACGCACTAGCGCGGTTCTCGGAATGCGACGACGGTCCGCGCTTCGCGACCTCTGTCGGAACTTCTGATTCCTCCGAATCTACCGACGGCGACGGCGGCGGAGTCGCCATGTTGCTTTCCGGTGGCTCGTCCTCGGCGGTTATGGTGGACGAGAGCGCGGTCGACCACGCTTCATTCGACGTCTCCGCCAACTCTACGCTCCCGACTCCGGAGCTGGCCTGTCCTATGGCTGTAGGCTCCAGTCTGAAGCGTAGGGTCTTTGCAGGTTGCGCTTTCCCTGGCTCCGGGATTCCTGTACTCGACTTCAGTATCCCCGGACGCAGCGACCGTTCTTGGAGCGCAGGCGTCGGTACGGCTTGTCTGATTGGCGCAACATTTATGTGTTCTGGAGAATACCACATGTAAAGCGGATACGGCTGCATAACGGAAGGACGCGGTCTTCTTTTCCCTCCTCTTCTACACCGGCACTGGCAACCGTCCTGTATAGATGCGCTCGCTGCCCGCGACTCGAGCCACATGCACCTGAGCGGCGATGGCTATGTGTGATATGGACGCGCGGTGATGAAGATGACGCTACGTAGATTTTGACTCAACAATAACCTCTTTGTCTAAGCTCCCGTTGTGGGTAAGTGCCGTAATATGGAAATTATTATCGTAACCAGCACGCGGACATGGTTCTTTTATTTCAGATCAAGTCTGTTACCTCTCCAACACGTTGGTGGGGCCGCGAAGACGAGAGTGCATACCATCTACTCATCGAATGTCCCAGTCACATTACGCATAGACAGCGCCTCGAAAAAGTGTGAGTGAGTGAGTGAGTGAGTGAGTGAGTGAGTGAGTGAGTGAGTGAGTGAGTGAGTGAGTGAGTGAGTGAGTGAGTGAGTGAGTGAGTGAGTGAGTGAGTGAGTGAGTGAAAACATTAATGTGGTCATAATGGTAGCATTGCTCTTGAGCTTTGCCGGTTGCTTCCTCATTCCGGGATTCCACTGGCCTTGGTCGCACGGCGCACCCGTTGAATGAGGCCCTGTTGGACACCCAGGATGTCGCTTGTTAGATGAACCTCCCACTGCTTAAAATACCCGTGTGGCGTCTCTCAGGCTTACTCCCACAAGAGCTCCGCCTGCTTGATTCACATCGAGCTTTTTCACTTGCCGAAGTATTAGACCCATGTTTATCCAAATTTGTACTGCATCACAAAGCAATGAAATCCCTTCAACGCTCCTTTGCAGACACTGACATTTGCGACGTATATTGAGTCTACAGCATCGTGTGTGCCTCATTCTTCATCTGAGAATTGTGTAACCCAGACATTCACGGACTTTGTTACAGTCAGAACTTTTTTATACAAACTTTTACTCTTACTGTTGCTACATATTATTGCTTTAATTAGGTATCGTCTACTGCAACAACTTATATTTTTAACCCTGCTTTATTAACTAACTGAAAAGGGAGTAGCCGTCGCGAGCAAGCCGCTACAACTCCTGTTTATATTTTTATGTATTCATAAAAAATTAAAAGAGCAATTCCTTCAATCATGGCACATACCGTGAATCGGAATGGTCACACAATGCTAAACGAAATGATTAAGTCGTTACGAGTCATAAATAACAAGATTGGAGAAATAACAGGAAAATAAACACATCTGAAAAGAAATTATAACAAAATTTTACAATCTACAAAAGGGCATGTTACAAAAAGCGCAGCATCGACAGGCTTTCCAGCAACTCAAGTTGCCAGATGCTTCTTTAGACTTACGAAGTGCATTGCATTTTGCAATGTAGCTGCGACAAAACTGCACAGCTCTGGAAATATTAATTAAAACTCTTGCTTGGGCTAGTTGGTTCATGTTTTAATTAGTAAAGGCAAGACGCAGAAGACCAGGACTCGAGATGAAACACAAACGACAGGACCGGCGCCTCAAAACTAAGTTTATTTCCGCAACAAGCCTGCCTTATGTAGGTTAATCAAGCCGAGTCACACACGAAACTTTAGAAGTAAAATACAGCAATCTATCGACCACTCAGGAATCATATCTGGCACAAAATATCAGATGAGCAAACAAGAACCACACGTGGAACAGCACGGGAAGCAATTCATCGAGCATAGTCGATCTTTTCCAAGCCAACGGGGAGAAAAAAACGAGACATAAAAAATACCGTCTACGCTTCACTATCAAACTATCCACAACATAACACGCTTGAAACGTCTAAGGCCCAGTCAGTGATAAAACCCGCACGACTATGAGAATAATGACCAACGAATAACATGGAAAAAACATGAAAAAAGGCATCTAAGTACAGCGTCTGCGTCAAACTTAAAATCTCTAATAGTCACTCACCTATAAAATTTATAAAACATGTGACCGCGCGAAAAATGAACCATGTGACAGACAATGAAATGGACAAAACAGTTCAACGATAAAGGGTCTAAAGGACAGTGTCTGCGTCAAAAAAAGCGCAACAAAAGTTAAAGAGCCACTAGAAAATCGTCAACAAAATAAAAACGAGTTAAATAAAAAGAAGACACACGGAAAAAACCTAAATGAAATCACTCTAACATGAGGCCTAAATGAAACCTTCTAAAAAAGTAGTCTCCTTGTCACGTCACGGCAACGTCTTGTAAGCAGATACCTTCAGACACACCTAGGAAACGTGGTGAGCGGCGACCCTTTCCTGCTGCGTAGTTCTCTGGAAGTGCTGAAGGATATGGAAACCTTGCCGCCTCATGAGTACAACGCGTACTCCATTGACATTGAAGATCTCTTCTGTTCGGTCCCTCACCAAGGTCTGTTAGCGGCGGTCAGGGACAATATCCAATCAACTGGTTATGTCCGCTTCCAGAATGCTGCAGGTGTAAGCGTGGACAATTTCATTTCCTTATTAGAGTTCTACCTGAACTCAGCCGCCATTTTGCTTGAAGGAAAGTTTTATGTGCACAAGAAAGGGATATGCATCAGTTCTTCTGTAGCTCCTGTCCTTTGCGATATCTTCCTCTCTTTTGTAGGAGCTGAGATCAGTAATAATCTTAAGATCAGTAATAACGAAACGATCGCGACAAGTGAAGCGCAAACTGTCAACGGAGTCTTATTCACTTGTCGCGAGTTCCTTGTTTTCCACTAGCTACTGATTATAGATAGGGAGCCCTTCACTATAGCCATAACACTACACCGACGGGGCAAGAGCCGCCGATGCAGAACCTGTGTAATAGCAGACCTTTGCGTCTAGTTTCATGGCGCCCTTCTACCAACTTCGAGTGTCACCATCACACGGTGACACTGGAACCACCACAGCTCAACAGAACGATGATGTTCAAGCTTCCTAAGTTATTTATCGTAGTCGTCATACGTTGCATTCTTCTTTTCAATACGGTATGCCGTATTCTATTATGTGTTTGCCCCTCCCCTATATAATGTACTTTATTTGCATTGAGGTTACTATAATTAAATAAATAAATAAATAAATAAATAAATATCGCGTAGGGCAACAAAAGCAAGGTATCGGGAGCCTTACTCCGATGAGGCACAGTGACACCGTCACCACTATGGCGTAAGTGCCGAGGAAACCAGGACAACGTCGAAAACGGCACAGGAGCAACTTGCAAACAATGAAAGCGTGAGTGGGTGCTTGGTATCAAGTAAAAAGGTGCGCCGCACAATATGGTGGATAGGCCGTAAATGATGTAACAAATGCAGTTTTCTTTTAATGTGACATCTTATGCTAAAAAAAACACGATTGTATTTGCGATAGACGCCATGAATCCTGGAAAAATTACAATTAAAAGCTATAGACGCGAAATAACATCAAGTGAAAACAGCCCATTTAAGTCGCTTCGGTACAGGAGGTCAAGAGACCCCGACCTAACACAAAAAACAGACGTCCTTGAGGACATGCTCAACAAGCTCTCGGACAAAATGGAGAAAATGTTCGAGATGCTGGCGGCGCGCATTAGTGACAGCGAGGCATAGAAGAAGGCGCAGGCCCTGAAGTACGACAGGCGGCTCGTAGAGCTGGAGAAGAAGATCTCGCAAAGATGGCGGGCATCAAAAAGGGAAGACTCGTCATCTGGCAGTGGAACTGCCGCAGCTTCTCAAACAAAAAAGCAACGATGACAGAACACAATAAAATGACCGCAAAAAGAAAAAAGCCCGGCGTAATCATTCTCCAGGAAATATGCGACCACGCCAAAATTGCCGGGTACGCCACCCACAAACAACGCACAAAAGGGACGGGGGGCGACATAGTCTTGACCACATTAGTCAAAAAGGACTGGTCGCGATCCCGCGAATTATGAGAAAAATTACGGACATTAGCCACATCCTCATAGAAGTCGTGCCACGCAGCAAGAAGGAGAGCAGCACTTTCGTCCTGAACGTCTACAGCAGCCCGTCCAAAAAGGCCTTCATTATGCAAAAAAGAGGTGAGGCGTGCAGACAGCACACAAGACTAGAGAAGTGGACAACTGCACGCCGAAGTGGTCTGCACGCCTCACCTCTTTTTTGCATAATGACTCCTTACCAACTAGCTCAGCTTTCTGTCGTTCCAAAAAAGGCCTAACACAATTTCGAAGATTTAATTAACGAAACGATTACCATCGCGGGCGACAGCAGGCTCGTCATCGGAGGTGACTTCAACGCTTCACACACGCAGTGGGGATATGGACACTTGTCCAAGAAGGGAAAAGATCTGGCCGACCTCAAAGAAAAGGCCGGCCTTACCCTTCTCAGCGAGCCGGCCTCACACACCAAAGTGGGTGCGGGCCCCCATAGGGACACCACACCGGACCTAACGCTATGCAGGAGTGCCGGAATAATCACCTGGGAGAACACCTTCGAAGACCTGGGGAGCGATCACAGGATACTTATTATAGCCCTAGGAGAGGCCCCCGTCACGAAGGGAATAAAACATAAGTTCCGGCTAGTAGACTGGGACAAATTCCGCAATATGAGACGAAAAAGAACAGGGACCCATAAGAAACATAGAAGAGTGGAACGGGGAGCTGCTACCAGACGTATAGCAAAGGCCACGACCGAGATGGAGTGGGACGACTGGGAGGCTCGACGCGAACATGACGACGACGACAATTGTGGTCACTCATCGCTGATGGACAGCAGGCTCGCGCACCTCGTATAAGCCAAAACTATACCCAGAAGCGTCTGCAAGGGCAAAAGCACAATAGAAATCTAAGGCGCAAAATCGCGCAACTAAACAAGAACTTCGAAGCACACTGCGCCCAGTTATGCAATCAGGATTAGGACAAGGTATGCGACGCGATGGACGGCAACATCAACGCGGGCAAGACGTGGAAGATCCTCAAGCATCTGCTCGACCCGTCGGGCACGAAGACAGCAGCGAATGCGGAAATGTCCAAGCTCAGACGCCGGTACAACGGAAACATCCGTGAGATGGGTGATGAAATCGTCAAGCTGTACCTTGAAAGATCTCCAGCCGTTGAACACCGGAACTACTCGGGTTCCCAACGCAGACCTCGGCACAGACTTCTCCCAGCAAGAAATCAAGGTGGTCCTGCAGACCATCAAGACCAAGTCGGCTTCGGGCCCCGACAAAGTGACCAAAAAGATGCTCCGGAACCTGGACGACCAGGCAACGCGCCGCTTGACAGACTACATCAACGAGTGCTGCCGGAACGGTGGGATACCCGACGAATGGAAGAGGTCCGACGTGATCCTCATCCCCAAGATGGGTAAATCCTTAGAAATACAGAACATGCGGCCGATCTCTCTCAGTTCCTGCGTTGGTAAAGTGATGGAGCACGGTTGCCTGAGTAGCGTTAACGGCTACCTGGAGTCAAACGACCTGTACCACAGCGATTGGCTTCAGAAGAGGGGGCTCTCGACCCAAGACGCCATGATACAACTCAATGAGCAAGTCATAGACACCACGGGGCGGGGCTTGAGGGCAATACTTGGACTTGATCTAAAGAAGGCCTTCGACAGGGTCAAGCACGCGGCCATCCTCGACAGAATTGCGCAACTCGGCCTGGGCGAACGAACGTATAATTATATCCGAAATTTCCTTACTGGAAGAACAGCCAGAATCAGACTGGACGAGGAGGAGAGTATTCAGGTGGACATGGTCAGCGCTGGCACACCGCAAGGGTCCGTCGTGTCACCGATACTTTTCAACCTCGTCATGATCTGACTATCGGAAACGCTGGAGCGAATAGAAGGCATTAATCACACCGTTTATGCAGACGATATTACAATTTGGACCACGAAGGACGCAAGCGAAGGCGATATGGAGAACAGACTTCAAGGGGCGGTGGAGGCAATCGAAAATCATCTGGAGGGCATCAGACTAGAACGCTCGCCGGAGAAATCGGAACTGCTGCTCTACCGCCCCAGGAGGCTAGCAAACCGTCCAGAGACGTAGCGGAACTACCCAAAAGGGGAATCATATTAACCACAAGACAAGGTACGGAGGTGCCCATGGTCCAAAAGATCAGAGTCCTGCGTCTCTGGATCGCAGCCAGGGGAAGAAACAAGGAAACTATAACACGCCTGGAAAAGAAAGCCACGGCGACCGTTCGGCTAATACAGAGTGTCTCCAACAACAGGAGGGGCATTAAAGAAAGAAACGTCGTACCGCTCGTTCAGGCCCTCGCGATCAGCCATGTCGCGTACGTGGCGGCATTAAGAATCCACTGGAACAAGGCTGAGAAAGACAAGATCGACGCGCTCATTACGAAAGCGTACAGAACGGCACTGGGTCTCCCCCAATACACAAGAAATGAAAAGTTACTACAACTCGGGGTACATAACACGCTGGAGGAAATCGCGGAAGCGCAACTCGAAAGATTCCCGGGAACCAAGGCGGGCAGAGAAATCATGGAAAAGGTCGGCATAACCTACCATGGAATGAACGGCCCCAAGACGCAGATTCACCCAGACGTCCGAGCCGCAATAAACACGGAAAATATCCCGAAGAACATGCACCCCGTGCACAATGTCGGTAGAAGAAAATGCCGCACGAGAACGATTCTCAAGAACCACGGCGCGCGGGAGGGGGTGCTCTTCGTAGACGCCGCCCGGTACCCTCGAAACCAGGACGACAATGGCGGGCCGACAATGGGGGTGTCAGCGCTGACAAAGGTAACTCCCTCTTCGCAATGGCGGTCGTATGCACGAAAGGAAAGACTGACTGCGGCCTCCGTAAGGACCAGATCGTCGGAGGTAGCGAAAGAAACGGCAATCGCATTGGCTATAATCAACGGTCGGCAACAAGACAAAACAATAATCAGCGACTCCAAGACGGCTATTAGGAACTTCAGAAAGGGCTGGGTCTCCACCGAGGCAGCCAAAATCCTGAACCGCAGAGCAGAAGACTTCAAGAAGGGCAAAATCACACATACATACCTCAAATGGATCCCGGCACACGTGGGAGAAGTAACCACGAATGCCCCTCCCAACCTCAACGAGAAGGCCCACCGAGCCGCGCGAGAACTAACCCACCGCGGCTCGGTCAGTGACGGCCCAACACCCCGCAACCCCCGGGTAAGGGGGAAGGACTGCGGCGGAGGCGATGGAGAGCACGGAGGAGGCGACAACGACGAAGTAGCGATAAAGGACGACAGGGACAGACTGGTCACGTGCCACGACATACTGATACACTATACGAAACAAAAAGAAGCATACCCACAACCCCACAAACAACCCGACAGATCTCAAGAAACAGATTGGAGAAGGTTGCAAACCAGAACATTCCGAAACCCAGTACATTTAAACAGAGTAAATTCAACACAATACCCAGACGCGAGCTGCAAGCTCTGAAAGCTCTGGAAGCACAAACACGCAGAGATGGCACACATCTTGTGGAAGTGGACAAAGGTCAGATCGATATATGTAGAGGACAACATAGAACCGGACCTTCTCGAGGAGCGATGGCTAAGTGCTCTGACTAGCTCGGAACTACACGACCAACTATGGGCTATCCAGCGGGCCCGGGCAGCGGTGAAAAGGCTATGCCTCACCGCACATAATACCCGGGTGGCCTGAGCCCAGGCTGGCAACCTCGCAGGCCCTTTCCTCATTAAAGTTTTTTCCGTCCGTAGTTGCACTGAAGGCAAATAGTTCGAACGGTGCCGCTATTGTGCTAGGCTTTCTGTGAAAGACGAAGAACGAAAACTTAGTCATACAGGCCAACGGTACAAATATTTTTATATATATTTATCCAGTGCTTTTCACGGTAAAATCCTATACGATTTGATATGAAGGCATAATGGAAGCCTTCGGTGCTCTGATGCGACGGAACTGTCTCGCTAAAATCAATCGATTACCTTGCTAAAAGCTTGTGTTCTTTTGTTTACCGTATTTATTTTCCAGCACCATATATATATATATATATATATATATATATATATATATATATATATATATATATATATATATATATATATCAGAAGCTCGTCGAATGATATCGATGGTTCTATCCGCTGTCGTCACCGAAACTAGTGTGATCTGATTGCACGAAAATTGTGTAGAAATTTCTGTAGGACACGCGGCCACCAGCGATTACTCTGGAAACCTCGATGACTAATGTATAAAAGCCGACGCGCTTGACCGGCAGATCAGATTTTCGACGATCGCTCAGTGTTCGCCGCTGTCGTTGTTCTTTGAGTGTAGCCTGTTCTTGGGGCACAGGTTGGCCCAATAAAACGCTAGTTTCGTCACTCGCAGTTTTGCTGCTTTCTTCACCATTCCTACTAACATTGTGGGTATACACCAGAACACAATAGCCTCGCACCCAGACTAACCAAACGCATACTCTCGCACCCGGGTTGCCCGGTCGACTAGCGCACTTTTGTAATGGGCTGCCAAAGATTGTTCGTCGGTGACCAGTTGACATGGCGGCTCTTGCTCTAGGGCTCCAAAGTGCGGAAATGTGCCCGTTCACGTGGATCCAAAGTACAAGAAGTCATCTGGGCGGCATTGCATCGTGTTTGGATACCAAAACAACCAGCGCAAAAAGAGCAGGTTACTTAGCGCTGTTTGTGAAAAGCATAACACACGTAGGGAATCGCGCCGGTGCGGTGTTTTCAGCTTGCACCGATTTCCATCCGCAAAGAAGAACGCCAAGCTGCGCCACCGGGGGATAGCTGCAGTGAATAGGAAGAACTACCAAACCAGTGAAAATGCACGAGTGAGTATGTGAGCTGTGTATATTTTGGTGCCACGTTCAACATTGCGCCCTACGAACGTAATATGTGTAACTTATACAGTAGGTCGTGTGCGTAACACGCAGGTTTGATCTGAGCACTTTATGGACAACAAGCCTACAGAGCAGAATCCCATGCTGATGCTTCGCCTTGGCTATAACAAAAAGGAAAGCCTTTCCGTGTTTTGATTCATGCAGAGCTACCGACGGTTAAGGGGAACAGTTGAGTTTGCGGTTAGCGATACTTGCAGCTGGTACACGGCATGGCCGTTAAGCGTGAACGACAAGTCGTAGGCAATAAAATGTTGCCCTGTTGGTGAGCGTTATTGCTAATGAAAGTAAACCGAAGTCTGCTCGTCATGTAGCATGCGTCCACAAAAACGTAAACGACGACTGCTCGTCGCCGAAGGTGTTCTTGCAGCGCGCCTGTCTTTACGAGCTGGTGTTGCAGGTGTAATTCGTAACGAATTCATTTGATCCTCATGAGCTCTAAGCTGCGTGCGTGCTGTTATGCGGGGCAAAGTGCGAAATTTTTCCGTTCATATAGCTAGAAAAATAAGGTGGTTAATTGTCGTATTTTGTAACAAAATTTTGCTCGTCCTCACCAGTTTTCTTTTTCTAAGGGAGCGCCAACAATACGATATGGCCTCGCAAAAGCGAAACAGACCTGATACCAGGTAGCTGCAGTTGCTGGGGACAACTTCTTTAAATGCAGGTGCGGTTGTTGTCTTGTACCAAAGAGGTCCCTGATGATGCAGCTTTAAGTAGAGATAGTAATTTTATGTGCCCTGTCATGGTTTGTGCAACAACTGTTCAACACCTGCATCTGTCGTGCTCACCCTGTTATACGGGCTTTGACTGCACATGTAGTTGAACATTATAACCACTGTATTGTAGTTCCTCGTTTTCCAATGAGTGCAGGTTAAGCGTCATACGCTGCTTGTTCAAGCGCTGTAGGCTTGTGTACTGAATGTTGTGCTTTTAGCAGGTTGCACGCTATAATTGGCCTTGTGTATTTTCTATTTCATTTTAGAGGACTTTATATCTTCCCAACAGTTATGGCATGGAAAAGAACTACAGCCCTTCTTACTATAACACATAGTTTGTTTTCAATGTGCAAGTGGTGAAGGGCAGGCGTCTACTAATCAGGCAGGCTGTAAGCCCAGTCAAACGACCTCGCCATTGTGTTGCCGAACGTGGCCAACCCAGTAGTGACCATGACAAGACCAAACTGAAAGTGCAGAGGACAACGTTCTGCGTGCTGGTGGAAACCTAGGAACGTTGTTGTATGCTGATACCCAAGCACTAGCTGCTGCCTGTCCACAACAAGAGCAACAGATCATTCAGCAGCAAGGGCACACATCATAGCAGGTAGCGTCTGTTCACCTACCTGCAGTGAATGCCCTGAGTCAAACAGCGCAAATAGAGACACCAGGTCCCACTAAAACAAGTGTAGTAGAAGCTACAAGCACAGTAGAACTTTATAACAGCAAACTGCAGGAGTTGACATCCCAACGGCTTGATATTGTCCCTGCTACATACGAGGTAGTGGTTGAAAGCACTGAAGAGGTACAGGACAGCCCCAGATTTTTATTTTGAGACATATTATGATGCAGAGAATCTCCACACTGTTGAGCTGTCCACAGTGTCATCACTTTTAGAGCCCGAGCAAGCAATAGTACCAATTGACGTTTCACCTGAGTGTCCGCAAAGAATTTTGCACGAGCACTGCTACTTTTCTTGCAGTGTGAGAAATGTTGATGCAGGAACCCAAACATCTTTTTTACAGTACAGTCTCGTTACCGCCTAGTCAGTACCAGTTTTACACTGGATTGAGCTATTGCACCTTCTTTGGATTAGTCAAACTTGTGGAGAGTAAGGTCAGCACTCAATTGAAGTTAAGCATTAGGGATGCTGTTCTGCTAACTTTGAAGCGGCTTAGATTGGTCATGCTCTATGCTTATTTGGCGTTTCGGTTAGCTATATCTGTATCCCTTGTTGGTAAAATTTTTCGCACAGTTCTCCGAGCACTAGCTGAAAATTCCAGTCGACATTTGATCATCTGGCTACCTCAAGAGACCATACAGAGGTCACGTCCAAAAACATGCAAAGATCGCATGTAAAGCAGCACTAGATACATAATAGACTGCACAGAGGTACACATGCAGCTCCTTAAGAAGCTGTATGCTAGTGTCCAGGCGTACAGCCACTAGAAAGGCGGAAACACTGCAAAATTTCTAGTAGCCATAGCACCCACAGGCTTCATTATGTTTGTATCTAAAGTATATGGAGCGCGGGCTTCTGATCAGTTTATCGTGCAAGACTAGGAATTTTGCGACTACCTCGAAAACTGTGATGATGTAATGGCAGATCGAGGCTTCACCTTGAATGAGGAGATGAAAGCAAAATGTGTTCGCCTAAATATGCCCGCTTTTACACAAGGAAGGAACAGGCTTGAAGAAGTGGAGGTGACGAGGACAAGGCGAATTGCTTCGTTAAGAATACATGTCGAAAGAGAAATTAATCATATTAAGACATTCAAAATATTAAAGTATAGTGTCTCGATTCATCACAAGAAACATGTAAATGAGATTGTTGTAGCTTGTGCAGGACTTTGCAACTTGAAGTCACCCCTGATTGGCAGTGTTGTCATAGTTCAAGAAGGCACCCCGTGAGCAAAAGTATATAGCCACAGGTTCGCTGAAAAACACTGAATCTATTCGTAATTCAGACATACAAACTGACAAGTGGCCGCGAAAGCTCGCATTGTCATGTTTGTACTGCAGTCCTCTATTTGGAGTTATATGCATAGGTGAAAAAAAATCTGCTTAATCGCAGAATCTGTGGTACGTATACTTTTGCTCGGAGGAGTATCTGTGTCAAGTGCATTATTTGCTAGCAATGACTTAGTCGTGGGTGCAGGATTGGTCTTGAAACACTTGCTCTAAAAAAGGCTCGGTTAATTTTGTGTTATTGTGTACGGTAAGCTTCTTTTTATTTTTGCGAGTGATTTCACTTCAAAATCTGAGACTTGCGTTATGCTTTTATAAATGTTCATAGAGAGCTTAGACTTTTCTTGCGAGAGATTTCACGTGAGCTCTAAGATTTGTTCTAAATATGCCAGAAAAAAATCCTGCAAGATACTATACTTGCCAGTTGTCCATCATGTGCATTGACATTTCTTACGCTTATTTTTATAGTTGTGTTGTGGTATCAAGTGCAATTTGACAGTGTACATGTAAGGTCATCTCACACAAGTGCTCACGGGATTTGGAAGATTATTCTGTTATGTTCTTATAGATTTTCACAAAGAAGAGCCTGATAACCTTTTTTTTTTCTTGTTGCGAACGATTTCACTCTGAAGCCCAAGATTTATTCTGGTAGATTCAATCAAAGGTATGCCAGGAGGAAAGCATGCAAGATGTATTCGCAGATTGTCCTTAATGTGTAGTAGCAATTTTTATACATATGATTAGAGCTTTGTTGTAATCAGCACAATTTTCTAGTGTACATGTAAGGTCATATCGCACAAGCGCTCATGTGATTTGGAAGGCTATTGCATGATGTTCACAAAGAGGAACCAAGGCGAGTCACCACTGTGTAGCTTCTTCTTTTCTATGAAACAAAATTTTAGCACTAGTTTGGATAGTGCATTTCACTGTCCCGAAAAGTACAAGGCTGGAAACCATTTCTTTATTGATTCATCAGCATAAATGACGGGTATTTGTGTTTCAAAGGTCACATCTGTGGACTAATTTCTTTTTGTGTCTCCAGGAATTATATATATATATATATATATATATATATATATATATATATATATATATATATATATATTGTTACCCCTTCTGCTTTGAATGCATTGGCACCAGCTGCAACACCAGGAGCAGGGATATATGGTCCCCACAATCGATCTTCGCTGGACCTGGTAAACAGAACAAACTTTGTGTGCACATGTAAGATGCGCCACTTGTTTTATGCCTCAGGGACAAACTTCAAAATTAAGATAAACGAGCTATTACACAATATGTCTTGCTGTTTGTTTTTCCGAGCTGTAGAACTCTTGCTTATAAAATATTTACAATAAATAAACAATATGCTGCAAATGAACCACTTTTGCTATACTGTCATTAATTAAGTAGCAGTACATGAAACATGTTGCATGCTTCAAGTGCTGTGGAGCTTTGAGTGAGATAGTCGTCTACTAAGGCTGGAAGGTACAAAGAAATGCAAAAGTTGCGCACTCTTGCAAGGCTGGAGCTTAAGTATGCTGGGTCATAGTTCGCTATAACCAGGACAGTTCGCCTGCATGTCCACACATAAAAAAGCAGTGTTTCCTTTGGCAACAGTACACAGTGAATTGTATTTGAGTGTAGTAGCCCTCCCCCCCTGCCTGATTTAGAAAGAAAATATTCATCGTCTCCCTTCCTTACATCAAATTTTCCACTGTCCAACAAAGGAGCAGTCTTCTGTGTAAGGGCACTTTATTTCAAGAATGGAGCCTGTGCCAACAAGTCGATCTGGGCTTGCAGATACAGACAGTTCAATTTTCGACACCACAGTTCCTAGTCTAGCCACTTTTCGGCCAGTTTCTTGCTCAAACGCCTCCCTGGCTAGAGCTTCACACTGGGTACCATGCATAGTTTCCTTGTTATCTCTGAAGCTAGACCTCGGTATTGCTCGGTAGTGCTTTTTCTGGCAAAGTTTGCTTGCGCTTAGGTACCTTTGAAGTGACTGAGGCTGTTATTCTGACCTTTCTACTGCCTTCCCACACACTGCCACGTTGCTCCATTGTTCCTTTGGTCAAGTCTAACCTGTGCATCTACAGGTATGTCTACATACTTTTATAGAAATCAGTACGGCACTGGCAGTTGTCAGGTCCAGCATCACTATGAAAGTCATGAGACGGGACACTGCGGGGTGCAAGTATTTCATTTGTAGTTTCTGCAGCTGGTACATATAGCGTTAAGTTTAAAATTGTGCCCGGTACTGATGCAAGACCTTTCAAAGGAACTGTATCAAAGCTTTCCACAAGCGAATTATGGTCCCTAAACTTCTGAAACTGAGGATCATGTAGCCTCGGGGCAAATTTCCCAGTCTGGATTTGCCTTCTTAAGAGGAAGCTTTAGCTCAGGTGCTCCAATATAAATACATGTAAAAGAATTCGTTTTTCGCGGCAACCACTGCACCAAATTTGACAAAATTTGTTGCATTTAAAAGAAAAACTTGGAATCTAGTGACTGTTTATTTCGAATTTTTGAGTTAGGTCGTAAGTGTTTTATTAAAAATTGGCAAAAATCGAACATTTTCAGAAGACGAAACTATCAAGTTTACAACTCTGTAACTCAGCAATCAAAAATGATATCACAATTCTGTGAATTGCATCTAATAGTACATCTAATGCGGACAAAATTGGTATGTTACACATGAATATAAAAATATTTAGTTATATGTAAATACAGCTTTTGCGGAACCCTTGTAAACAACGTAACAGATTCACGTAAGATGTAAAATGACATATCGAATTTGTCTGGTTTGAATGATCTAATGGATGCCGTTCACAGAACCGCGATATCTGTTCTTGATGCAGAGCTATGAGTTTGTAAACTTTGTGCTCCTATATTTTCAAACTGTCAAATATTTGAAAATATTTTAAACAAAATTCATGCCCTAAATTGAAATTCCGCTTCCAACAGTCACTATAATTTAACTTTCTGTCCCAAATGCAACAAATGTCATTAAAATCGGTCCATGGGTTATCTCATAAAACGTTTTTGCGCTTTACATGTGTTTGTATAGGCCGCGTCGGAGTTGGGCCCGAGCTAAAGCTTCCTCTTAAGCTGAAGTCTATGCCTTGTATTTCTCCTGGAACGACATCTTTCTTTGTGCCACGGTTCCATTCAGCACTCTTGTCTGTACATGCCGTGCCAGTCAAACCAAGTCTGACAGCAAACTCTGTCTTCCAAAGTAGAGCTCCTGAAAAAAATTTGTACCAACTCATACTTCATAAGAGACACTCCTTTAAAACTTCTGCATTACTGAAACTGATCAAAATACAAGTTACTTTTAGTTCTTAGAGACATTGTACCATTCACTTCGACTGGACGTGGCATACACGAACAATTATCTGTACCCCATAGGACGTACCACTAACCCCTACTGTGATAACTGTGGCAACTTAGAGACAATGGAGCACCTATTACTAGAATGCCCCACGTACCGCGACGAGAGACAATTTTTTGAGCAACAAATGAACATGATTTGCCACGAACCGCTAACATTACCCAGCATCTTAGGTCCAATGTCCGGCCCTTCAAAACAGCGGCGGGTTTTGGTTTTATTGTTCAATTACCTGTCAGAAATTTGTTTAATCAGAAAGCTTTAAAGAATCACCATTTAACATAGACAAGCATAATTTACCAGCCATCTCACTTCTAAATATTAGGATCAGCTCCACTTACGCATTTCATATTTATTTTTATTCTCTTCTTTTTTTCCCACTATCCTCTGGAATCTTTTAATCTCATTACCCTTCCCTATACAGAGTAGCGTGCCAGCGGTTGTATACGGGCCAGCAAAAATCTGTTGTTCTAATAAAGAGTATCTCTCTCTCTCTCTCTCTCTCACTTTTAGTTCACTTTGCATTTGAGTAAATGGCAGTTGGTTACATTTAAGTGCATAATTCACGCAGCAACACTGCATGGCTTTGTAATGCATAGGTTTGTAGCATGTAAAATAATTAGCGTACCGATGTGGCTGCAAGCATGCGCTGCACCTGCCATGCAAGAGCAGTCCGCTGTGACGACACTTCCACTGGGCTGAAGGCAGACCCAAGCTTTATGCGAGGGCGCACTTAACGCCTGAGACGTTTCGACTTCTCCTTTGACAAGAATGGAGTCTGTGGCCATGTCCTTGTGTACAAGCAAGCAGCCTACCTTGCCACTTTCAACATAGTTGTAGGCTTCAGTGCTTTTGATGGCATTCACTTCTTCAAGGTCACAAGCTTTTGTCTTCAAAAGGTAGTAAATAATATGGTGTTCCTGCACAGGAGGCCAGAGCTTCATGTCTTCGATCCAGTCTTTGATTTCATGAAATTCAGACGGATACAAGGCACCTGCACAAAATACATAGGATTGACACAAACATACAGTGCTCAAGCCAATGTCCTTTCGGTCGCAGACGCAGATATAAAATCTTAAAGCGCTAGTTCTAACAATGGCTAAATTATTAGCCTATGCTCGCATAGCACACCTGTAAATCCTGAGGAATGGCGGTATTTTGCACATTAACAACACCGGATTGGCTAACAGTAGCGCGATTTAGCTCTTAAGGCTAAATTTTCACAGGTATCAGGATGTCACAGCTTCTGAAAGGGACTGATGAACGATACACTTTTATTGGAACTCTAAATCGCAGGTGATGCTCGGCAATTGCGTGCCTTCAAAACATTTTAACTCAAAGGGACCATTAAATAATGCTTTTGAAAAGTCACGGAGAGCACAAAAGGAAAAGACCGGCACGAGCGAAGATACTGTTCCAGGAGAGCAGGCCCTGTTTCTACAACGGCCCCTACTGCTCCCCCAGGAAAATCAGTGATGCTATATTGAAGTTAGAGCGCCGGAAGGCGCGAGAATGGTATAATCCGGCATGACTGATACAGCCCGAGCGCCACAGGCGCGAGAATCTGTCCGATGTACCGCGCCCACGCGAGGAGAATAGGTGACGCCAACGAGCAATTTACCGCATGCTTCGGAGCACTTATGGGAGAAACACTGCTTTCCGCGAAACTCGTCGCAAAGCGTACGCCCGGGCAAAATTTTGCCGCGGGATGCCCGTTAAAAAGTAGAATTTTCATAAAGCCTTATCGCGCAACCGTTAATAATGTATGGCACCAACACAGGGCTGTATATTCCTCCACAGGTTACGTGCCAAAAATATGGAGACATTACAGCTCACACGTGTTCTAGCATATAGCACGCGGTTTGTACAAATGTAATAGCGTACTTCCCGATGTATTCGCTTCTGCAGTCTGCACAGCACTCAGTGTGGCCATTGAGGACTTGTATGAGGTCTTGAAGTTTGATTGAATCGAGACAGCGAAAATGCCAGGTTAGAAAAAACGCGAAACACGCCTTCCGCCTAGCTGAAAAGCCCAAGTTTCGCTTTTGCGCCGGGTCGCATATCCCGGTCAGTGTTGCCACGACACATTAAAAAATAGTAGTAGATTTTTTCGCGAGAAATCAGTAGAAATCAGTAGATTTTTAATTTCAATTTTTGCACTCAGTTTATGAGCCCACGAATTCAGCGCTTATATTAGTACTCTGTTGAAGTATTGTAGCTTCCAGGAAATAGTACAAAAATTGACCCCGAGATTCTTAGCGATACTTTTGAAAAACCCGGGGATATAGAGAGCCATTGTCAAGCACGAATTTAAAAACAGTGAAGCCCTCCGATGGCCTATTCAAAGGCGTCAGATGGTAGTTAGTACCTGAAAGCCTTAGAGTATAGTATCTTCCAGACAGGGGTAATTGGAGATCGCTGGGAGAGGCCTCCATAGAGGCCTCCGTGCTGCAGTGCACATAAAAGGTTTGTTCGATTCAGAAAAAGGTGCACGGCACCTCAAACGAAAAACCGCAGTGGGTGCCGGGCTGCACCCACCCGCTGCAAGGTTCAAGGGTGCAGTGCACCGCGGCGGCACCTTGCCTTGCACACCGTTCAATCGAGCACGGGGGTGCAGGGTGCACTGCTGCACCCCGGGGAATCGAGGGTCTAGGTGCAGTGCACCATGAATAGGTGCAGAAGGTGCAGAGAAACTTGGCTGAATCGAATAGACCTAAAAATAGGTTGGTCATGATGATGATGATAATAATGGTGGTTTCATAGTTGTGGGCTTCGGTAGTGCACCCACTTCCACAAATTCACCGCCTCACCTTTTCCCATAGAGCATAGAAAGTCTATGCCTTTTCCCCACTTTGCTCCAAGACAGAGGTAGCGCCACGTTTGAGAGTCTGGAAACGCAACAATGTATGTTAACCTCGGAGCCAACCACGTTTTTCTTTCTCTCGCTAGGTGGCATCACATTAATATAACCTCTGTAACCTCTATAACCATCCATCCATCCATCCTCTGTACTGAAAAAGTTGCAGATTTCGCTTTCGTTTCAGTAGAAAAGCAAGAAAATCAGCAGATTCAAGCGCTTTATCACTGAATCAGCAGAAAATTTTAAAAATCAGTAGATCTACTGATAAATCAGCAGCCGTGGCATCACTGATCCCGGTGTGGCAGCCCAGGCCTGCTACTTCGCGGCGTTTGGCATAGATGGCGCGACCGGCGCTCACCAATTAAAACCCCTTGATAATTTGAAAGCAGCGACACTCTCCTTTTCACGGCGCTTTCCTCCTCTATTCTCCTCGCCCCCTGGCTGCGCACGGCACGCTGGCCCGAAAAAGTGGGAACCTCTAGGGCGCAGCCCTGTTGCTACTGGTCAATGTGGCCAGCGCAGTTACTATTGAAAGAGCTGAAAGAAAATACAGGTCACTTTATGCTTTGTCTTTTAAAATCGCATACCTTATGGCTTTAAGAAGGTGATGCGTTAATATTAAATTATAGAAAGCGCTTGCTAAGTGCGTGACTTATGTAAACCACGACGTACGCATTCATGCAATAAAGGATGACACGAATTTCGGCTTCGAATCTTTGTTTTTTTTGGATTCGTGGTAGTTTCGTACAGTTTAGGTTTGACATGCGATCGCGCGTCAACATAGGACGATATGGTACATTCGTGCCGTTTGTGCCACCAAAGCCCCGAAGTACTCTGGCATATACCTTCACATGTATGTAAACGAATGTATCTTCTTGTTCAGAACATCACGCTAGTAGACAGCTCTTGTGATGCATCACAATCGTTTGAGAAGCGTCACAGTAGAGCATTTTTTTACATGCGGAGCGGTGTTCTTATTTGCAGGTTTTCCTTCAGTAGGAAATTGCTGCACAGGCGGACCAGCGCACCGGAATTGTACTGGCGAATCCACAAGCAAGTCGTACAATCTGGTTAATTGTTGCACTTTGAACAATTATGCTTCTACAAAGGCCACAGCTGAAAAACAGCCTGATGCCGAGTATTTCTGTGCCACAAAGCAATCAAGAGGCGAGTGCTTAATACGGACGAAATCGAGTGCATGAACCCACATATTAATAGCGTAGGTGTTTTATTAACTGTGCAATATTTTCAACACTTACTTGCATGCCATTTGATGTGGCATATCTTTTCTGGTCACAAATTCGTGCAGCGAATCTATTTGCATGATCGACTCCGGGCCTGTGGGACCGTTCACTTGCACTTGATGCTGAGTCTTTTACATGCATCCATAGACGACAGATATGCACATCAGATCCCTACGAGCATTTTCAAAATTCAATTATTTTAGGCAACACGCACATATGCAATACTGACATAATCTCAAATGCCACTAAGCAGCTGGGACACATTTTTGTTGAGTATACTCGCAGTAGATCATGTAGACAGCTCCAGCTCAGTTTCGTTAAATCAGTTTGTACAAGGGGTATGAAAAAATAACATTTTTCTCGCGCACCGATTATTTTGTTGTATAAGCAAGAGAACCCACCACGTTAGTGTAACATATGTTGTACATCACACTAATATGTGCTTTAATTTACCAAGTGAGGTGAGTTACTTTTATGGCTCATTCAGTCAAATCACTCTGCAAGCTACATTCATAAATCTTCTATTGGATATTGCAAATGGTTAATGAAACGTTTCCTTGTTATGTAGATATGCAATGGCAAGCCCTTCTGTGTGTCCCCATGGTAAAATTTAAACTCTGAATTAAAGAAGACATTTTTAGTCAGAAACAACAAGCAAAAATGGTGAATGCATAGTATCAGAAGCCCGATGTACACAAATTATGAGAAGTGTCGAATAATATTAAGGGAAGAATTGTATTTGAAAATGCAAATCTAGTGGAGGTCAAGCAAGTCAATATAGGTAGAATACTCTGCAAAATTATGTGAGTGATGGGATGGCAAACAATGGGTCAGGAAATGTGTTGTTTTTCTGCACATAAAAAGCTACTGATTGTCATTACATAAGTCACTTTAGCATCATGAGACTGCTGCTTGATAAATTCAGGAACAAACCGAAGACACGCAAAAATAAACAATTTAATAATGCTCTCTCCACACTGGGATAAATAAAAAGAAATGGATCACATGTAATGTGGACATGTCAGACGCCTTGTGAAACACTAAAGGAAAAATTCAGTTTCGAGCTATGGCACTTGCCGCATAGATGTGGCGGGCCTTGCACCAATAGCTATAGTTACCACTGCATTTAGAAATTGAAAGCAATCATGCAGACAAGGATGATTTTTTATATTTTTGGATACCACTTCAAATGCATCCACCAAGTGTTACAATGCTGCATGCAGCCATACTAAGGGTTTCAGAGCAACACCTACAGGTAAGAGAGAGAGAAAATGATAAATGAAAGGTAGGGAGGTTAACCAGGACTGAGCCCGGTTGGCTACCCTACACTGGGGAAAGGGAAAGGGGGACGGAAAGATTAAAAGAAGAGAAAGTCCACTGGAGATATCAGTCGGTCACTCAGTCCGGATCACAGACGCTGACTCAATCCGGTCGCTTTCAAATATCGCAGCAGCGCTTTTGTGGCCTTTTGTAGCTGCGATATGCGAGGCCATGGTCCCAAGATCTTGTTCAAGGTGAACGGCTTTCCATCTAGCTGATTGAGAGCTGTGCAGAGGTCTTGCCTTTCATTTTCAAAAGATGGGCAGTAGCACAGTAGGTGTTCTATGGTTTCCTCGACACCGCAGGCATTGCACTCGGCGCTATCAGCCATTCCAATCAGAAATGCATAAGCATTGGTGAATGCGACGCCCAAACGTAAGCGGCACAGCACTGTTTCCTCATTTCGCGGAAGACCTGGCAAACAGCCGCAGTTGTCAACAGCCGCAGTTGCATAGAGGGATTGAGGGAATGCAAGCGATGTTGAGTGAATTCAGGTGTGTGCCACTTCTCCAATGTCAAAGAGTGCGCTAGCTTGCCTAAGTGTTGGGCTGCGTCGGTCCGCAATAAAAGTATTGAAACAAGGGTTGCTCCTTCGT
The DNA here is from genome assembly GCF_023375885.2 of Dermacentor andersoni. Lineage (NCBI taxonomy): Eukaryota > Metazoa > Arthropoda > Arachnida > Ixodida > Ixodidae > Dermacentor > Dermacentor andersoni. The sequence goes on along the minus strand of NC_092815.1, from coordinate 211,969,722 downwards.
GTGCTTTTCTAGCAGCTTCGTCAGCGAGGTCGTTGCCGGAGATACCGCAATGAGCAGGCAGCTACTGAAACACGACGTCGTAGTAAAAAGCAAAAGCAGTCAAAGCGCTGGTGTATTCTGGACACTATATTTGAAAACTTTTAGGCAAAAAAGAGTGCAAGAAGCAGACATAAGAAATGCATTTATTTCCATAATTCCCTATTTGAATGACCTTTTCTTTTTGCTTAGACAATGCCTACGCCTAGCCACAGTAGCTTCCTCATGCAGACTCCACAAGCTAAGAGGCCATGGAGGCAAATGCAGGGAAGAGGCAAGAAGCAATAGCACTAGTATTGACATTCATCTAATTTTTTTCTTTTTCTCACATTTAGGCAGCCAGCACACCTCGAACAGCCACCTTGACTGCGGGTGTGTCACCCTAGTCGCCAAGAGAGCATTTGAAGGAAAGCGACAGGCAATGTGAACAGCCACTTCTCTACGTAAACGATACTCTTTCTCTCGGATGACTCCTATGCCTCGCCACGCCAGCTCATCTGTGCAGACTCCACCAACAAAGATGCCGCGGAGGCACGTGCAGGTCAGAGGCAAGAAGCAGTGGCACTGGTGTCAACATTCACCTAATTACTTGCTTTTTCTTACACTGAGGCAGCCAGCACACCTCGAACAGCCACCTTGACTGCGGGTGTGTCAGCAGATTCCTGTTGTAGCTATGCTCATAATAAACTTCAGTAAACTTGAACTTGATAATAAACTTGAAGGCAAATGGGACATTGATGCATAGCTTCCCTCTATATTTTGCACCTTTAATTACGTATGTGTTGTGTAGCCCTCAATGCAGTTCATGTTGTAGCAGCTGCTTTGTCTGTGTGTCGCACATTGGCTTAAGCTTGTGATATCCACGTACTTCTCTCACATATACAAAATAAGGTTCTATGTAGTCCTCAGTGTTACAATAAAAACTGAAAGTAAACAATCTGATCGTGGAATTGTGTTTATTACAGTGATTCCTATGACAGTTACTGACAAGTTGACATCTTGAGCTGGTCAATTCGTCATGGTAAGGAATTGTATGTATACACATAGGAAAAAAGGGGGTATGTGTGTGTTTGTAGGGGGGTATAGGATTAGGGCGGTAGGAAAAAACGAACCTACACCGTCCTTTAGACCCATTCCTTTAAGGTACTCTAACAAAGCGTATTACGCATAAAGTTCGTACATAACTCTGATATTACTGCACACGCCAGGCGACGCGAGCTACATTTGGCATGACTCGCATTCGCGACTGCGCCGGATGCCCTCCATATTATTCTGGTTAATCTTGCTCACTGCACCACGGCAAAAGAAAGATCATGGGCGCAGGTGCCTTTAATGTATCTCGACCTTGCGAGGCACCGCTACGTGTGCCATGGGAGCTGTCCGTGCGAACACTCCCTGGCACACACCTGCCTCGGCGGCCCCAACCTACGTACCGTTCTGCTTCGAGCTTTGATCCCCCCACTGTCCCTTGGGTGCCCCGGAGTTCCTGCGCCGCCTGCTTTATTACAATCTTAGGTGCTCTCCTGAGAATTCCGTCTGTCGGTTACGCGTGCCCTACAGCTGGATCACTACTTGTAATAAAAAAAAACGATCTATCGTCGCGACGATAGATCGCGACAGCAGCTTCTGCAACATACCGCGCCCGTGCGAAGAGAATTACGGAAGGCCAACGAGGAATCTGACCACAGCTTCGAGCTCCTAACTCGTAACCTCGTCGAGTGACACTCCTGCAACAGATGTGACCGCTGAAAACCGCATACCGCCGGAAACTTCAACAGGATAATCCTTCGCTTGCATAACTGCCACCTGGCCGGCCAACATGGACCACACCCACACCATCCCGCAGCATAGAATTAAGAACGAACTTATAAAGCCCCAAACACAAGGCTGCACGCACACCACATACCACACTACAACCGCTGCTACGGTTGCCAGATAAAAACTGACTACTGTCACCAAGTGTAGCAAGCGTCTCAGGAACTGGCAACCTCGGCGCGTAGCAACATGGCGGCGCTCTTGCGGTTCCCGATTTCAATGCATGGGCCCTATGGGCAGCTTGTTCTCTAGAGTCAGTACAGTAACTCTATGGCTCCCGCGGACGCGTATGGACAAGAACGGCACAGAGAGCGGCGCCTGCGAAGCAAAATTCTATTAGCGGGTGGTACCCCTCTCCCACCTCTCGTTCGCACCGCCTTGATTGCCTCCTGCACTGCTCGTGTTTGGGCACGTTTCGTGCCGCGCGCGGTGTGTGCCTACGTGTGTGCGCGTGGACATTTCATTCGAAGGGCGATGTGCAGTCTGTTTCACATTTAGGGGGAAACTCGGAGCGCATTGCATCGCGATGCGGCGAGCGCTTGAGTCAGGCGGCGGCAGCAGCTCGCGCAGGTGCTCGAGGGGCGGGATCTCGAACGGCGTCGTCTGCTACGGCGGCGCGCGCTGGCCGCATTGTCGGGAAACCTTCTACTGTCAGTTGCAGGGCGCCGATCTCATCGTTACTGCGTGAAATGAGCCGGTATTCTTTACTAAGCGTTGTGCGGCGCCCACTGATCCGCCTCGAAGGTAAGTTCATCGCTGCAGGGCAGTCATAGACGACGCACTGATTCCATACATTCTTGACGGCCCGTTTCTGGAAGGCGACTATATATTCTAACGCGATAGATCGCCGATCCACACTGCTCGTGTTGTGCAAGAACTGCTGGAAGAGCGCGCAGTCACTCTCTTGGAGTGGTCGCCTCAATCCCCGGGCGCCAACATCATTTACGGTAATATGTATGGGGCTCGTTGAAAGTATCGCTGCCGCACCATCCCCTCTATCAGTCGCCCGAGGATAGGCTTCGATCCACCATCGTCAGCGACTGAGACGTGCTGTGAATGAACACATCCCTGATCAAGTCATTCTACACTTCACTGCCTTCCAGGATGAGCGCTGTCATCGCTGCCGCTGGGGACATGACGAGATACTAACTGAAGTTCCGAGCGTGACGTGTCCAATTCCCCGCCGGCGGGCAGGGTCTGTCTGGCGTAGTGAATGATTGTCGAGAAAAATCACTTCCAGCTCATTGTCCTTTAAAACATTCCTTTAATCGTATCCGTTTGTTTCATCGTGTTCGACCCCCGAAGTTATCATTGTTGAGTGCTTTGTTTTCCTTTCGAGTCAAACAAAGACTGAGCACGTTGCGCGCACATCTTGGTGCGTCTTGTCGCTGCTTATTACGGTAGCACACACAGTAAAGACATATACGTGCACGCGCTCAGTACCCCGGCCTTTCAAAAGAACAAACGAAGCATGCTGTCAAAAGAAGTTTGTGGAACTCCATTATCGCCAATGAAGGGTCAGAGTTTGGCGAAGCACAACGTTTAGTAAAGAATATCAGCTCAGTTCCCGCAGTACCGATGAAATCGGTGCACTGCCCCTGACAGTAGCACGCTTACCGACAATGGCGCCAGCGCGCGCCGCCGTAGCAGACGACGCAGATCACGACTCCGCCCCTCGAGCGTATGCGCCTGCTCGAGCTGCTGCCGCCGCACGACTTCCATTGCTTGCCGCATCGCGATGCAATACGTTCCGTGCTTTCCCCTAACTGTGAAGCAGACTGTACACGCTTCTATTTGCCTTTAAGAAAATCGGTACGCTTGACGATTATTTTTATGGCTGCAATGCGGCGAAAGGGCAGCGTCAGCTTAACCATGTAAGTGACGCTGAGCAGATAATTGGAAACGACATCGTATGTGCCGCCGGAAAAATCGTCGGCACATACGATGCGGCACATACATACGGCACGTACGAGCTAAAGTCATTTTTGCAGTTTCTCACAATATGTTTGCTACAAATCCGTGTTGTCTCTGATGGCGACAACGGACTTCCATCGACACTGTGCGGAAATAAACAAAATATATCGCCGCATAGCACGAGTACGACACGCGCACACAACTGTAACTAGTACGTCCCCTACAATATATGGAGTAGAGGCAGCAATGTAGACAGCTTGTCCATTTTCTAACAGTGCTCAAGAGAAAGAAGTCGAAAGTATTAGTCATCCTTCCTGCTTCACCAATGCCGGCGCGACCAAGACGCGGGCGTGTATCGTCCAGTAACTCGATCGATCGGTGTAGTGGTGAAGCAGGAATGAACTCCGGTCATGTTCAATGCATCGTGCACATATTCAATTTCTCGGCACGGGTGAACTTTGGCCACTGGTAGCGCATACAACAGAAGTGGTTTCCATTCTTGGGCAGCGCACACACAAACGAAACACCAGAAAGAAGGCAGGACAAGCGCTCGTCGAACAACTTAAAGTTTTTATATGAATAAAAGGATTATGTACCCTGTAAATATTAAATTCATGTAGGTTACATATAAAAACCGTCATACACTCAGGAGTGATCAATGAACGAGCTCGCTTCGTTTGCCAGTTATAGTGCCAAAAATATGGAGTTATACTGCCAAAAAGTTACTGCGGTGCGCCGAGCTCGCTTCGCTTCGCTCGGCGCACCGCAGTAATCCATGTCTGTCGTCTGCTTTTTTCGTACCATTTTCTTGTGAATCGGCAGAATTTCACTGGTGGCATCAACCCTTTCGTGTTTACATTGCTGTCGTGACAGTTAACAACACCATAATAATTTCCGGTCATCTAAGAGGCGCCGGCGCAAACAAGAGACGTTTCGCGCGCAGCGCGAACTGAACGCGGGCGCGACCGCTAAGGGAAGCGGCGGCGGAAACCTACACCCGTTGGAGATGAAATCGTTCCGCCAGGGGAGAAACGAGCGCTGGCGTCTAGGATGAAACTTGGCGTGCGGTCGTCCATGGAGGCGTGTAATTTTGGGCCAGTTGCACGCCCCATTGTCGTTGCAAATTTTGAGAAATGCTGGTAACAGTATCGATCATGCTAAAGGCAACGTTTATGAGGAGGTTGGTATTTTCTTAAAGCCGTATAAATGGGGTATACTCATGTAAAAGAAGTTTTAATTGAGGCGAGATCTACATTCCAGACAATTTTTTCTGCCACATGATGTGATGCTTTACTTAGTGCGTCTGATCTAGTATTGCTTGTGGCACATCCCTTTGAGTGTGGCTTATTAAGCGAAAGCCTTAGATCTGTTTCAAGGTCGCGTTGTGAGCTACAGAAAATATCACGACACCGAAGGAAGGCCGGAAGCGAACCAAAGCATGTGCAGCCGTGTAAAGAGATTATTACTGATTAGCAAAGTTAAGTAATGATTGATTAGTGATTGTATTAAGGTGAATTCAGGTGTATAAGGAGGATTAAAGTGTATTAAGGATAACTAAGGTGGATTAAAGTCGATGAAGGTGGATTAGGATATATGAAGGTGGATTAAGGTGCATTAGGGAGGTTATATCCCAGGTAGCACAAAAGAGATACGTAACGTTTTCGTAGCGTTTATCCAAGACGATAAAAACGGGTTAAAGAAGACATGAATGAGAGAACTTCGGCGGGAAAACGTCGTATATCTCTGCTAATGTCCGGCTTAATTACTTTCTTGAGACGATCTAGAACAGGTCTGCAAGACGTATTCGAAAAGCTGGTCTAGAAATAGGATTGGGAAAGACACAAGTAATCCCTTTGCCAAAACTATTCGTAACCAATTTCTAAACGTTTTTAGGACGTTATCAAAAAGCTGGTCTAGAAGCGGTCTTGAAAGGTTTACGATCATCTGAAGCTAATTTTCGCGGGTGACGGGCGCGATCAGAAATCGTTGTTCAAAACACGCGTTTAGTTTCGCCTCACGCGACTGGCCTATGCCGCGCAGACGTCGTCAGCCGCACCCGTTGGCACGGCCTAGGCCAATCGCGTGAGGTGAAACTGATCGGGCGTTTCGAACAACGATCTCCAATCGCGCCCCAGTTGAGTAGAAGCGTCGGTGTTGACTGTAAGAGCCATGGCGCAGTGCCAAGCACTGTTCCCCGCATGGCCGGCGCATCCTCTACCAAGTCGCACGAAAATGAGCCTGTTAGGAATAATAAATCCTTAATACCGCCTCTAGTAAGCTACGATGCTTACAACCACAATGGGAATGACATCCTGCAAAGAACAAATGGCCACGTCTTGGCAGGTGGCCAGACCAAGCCCTTCATGCCAAGAGTGCATGAAATGAGAACATTGTGACAAAGCAAAAACACTTTATTAAAATGTAAAGCTTATGCAAGGTTCGAACAAACTGTGTGAGAAATGCAAATAGAAGTAAAAGTACATCAACAATGACAAAAGTCGCAGAAAGGATTCGTAATGAACTCGAAAGTGAACATTCACTAGCACATAAGCAAAATTCCAAGTACACATACAAAAATGAACAGAAGAACCTGGAGTGTACTAAAGTGTCTAATTTATCATAGTAAAGTGCACGTGCTATTAGATGGACTAGAGTTATGCAGAAGTGACATCGGAGCGAATGGAAGAAGTAGACTGAAAAATGCAAGAGTATGAATCGGATGGTAACTGCCTCCAAGCAATGTTACCAATCAGCTAGAAGCTTGAAAAGAGCACAAAAAGAAATACCACCGCATACCATCATAAAACAATCCTGTGACAGAAATAAAAAAAATGGGAACAATGCAAAATTGGAAATAGTGCCTTTAGGATATATCAAAGAAGGTAATGGCGAGAAAAAATAACCATACAACAAAAAAGCAAAAAGTGAAATTAGTACAGAATACTTAAACGGGGGATTCAGCGTAACAAGTGAACACTACTGTAGTACAGCGAACGATGAGACAGTAATGCGCTGCATCTTGCCACTCCAGAACGTGAGAAATGAATATGCAAGCCTCATATTAGAAACTTGCATAAACATGGAAATAAACTGGAATGCACTGGAAGCTGCATTTATGTAACAAAGGAAGCAATGGTCATAATAAATAGTAAATGTTTTATCTAAAAAGCCCTTTACAAGAGGCAAAGTTGTACCTCTCTGGCAAAAACAAAGTTGCAACGAATAATTTGCAAACCAGCAAATACATTAATTAGCACACTGACATGTCACACTTTGCGCACATCTCCAGTCTCCTAATGTAAAAAAAAGCACTCTGAATGAGAAAAACGTTTAACACATGTAGCCCAGAGCAAATTCTTTGCCAGTTCACTCACACTTTCACATCCAAAAACATTTGCCAGAAAGTCCAGGCACAGTTCCACTGATGTTTACCAATTCACCCCCACTTTCACGTCCAAAAATATTTGGCACACAGTCCAGGCAGAGCTTCATAGATAAACAGCTTGAGAGCACCCTACTGATTATTGTGCAGTCCCGCTGCTGGAAATAGAACTGCCGCACATGCTGGTAGTGGTTTCAATGTAGACACACTTGCTGCCCTGGACAGGTATGATCAGATATCTGCACTGGTGCTCCATTTTGTCGAAGTAGACACATTGATGCACTACGCTGGTAATTGAAATGTTTTGAATGCACAAGTATTGGCTTCACCAGAAAGACTTGCCCACATACCACCACTGGCATATATATGCACTTGCTCTTCGCTCAGTAGCATTGAACTTAAAGTGTCCCCTATGTGGGAGCCATGTGTAAAACCGGTGTCACACGACCACTCTCGATCGCGATCAAGCCCGATCCGGATCGAAATTATCGATGCGACTGGCTCACTCTCGTAGCTTGCGCAGAGGAGCCAATCACGACCGAGAAATTCGATTTGTAACGGACTAAATCGCGGTCAAAAGGGCCCCGTGTGAAACCGGTATCATATAATGCACAGACGTAAGCTAGGAAAATGTGTTGCACAAGGACAAAGAACTGCGGCATGCCCTGTGGTGCGAAGCGCGCGAACAGAACACAAATCGAAAAAAAAAAACCGCGAGCTCTTCGCAAACTCCATGCGCACACATGGCACCCGCACGAACTCGGCAGGCGGCCGACTAAGTAAAGCGTGAAGGGCGCACAGCGTACAGTCCGACACATGTCCCAAACTGCAAACAGTCGTACTACCTGGAGCATACAAGTTATTTTATACCAAGGGCATACTCGACTCACGTATGCAGTATCCACAAGCGAGTTATGCAGCGTACATGCTGTATCCATTCGCCAAATAGTAAAATTGATAACAAGCACAAAGCTACAAGGGACTCAATACATTACTACCATTTGAGGCGTCAAATAAAATTGAATTTGGCCGTTTCATATATTGGACACAATATATGGACACATGTGATACCCGGTAATACCATGAAATACCCATCACGTGGGTAAAGGGGGCGAAAACACAATCGAGAACCCGAAGCGCAAACGATAAAAGCATGGTATGGTGCACGCAAAATTCCGTCAGTGCGCTGTAGCGCGAGGGAAGAAAATAGGGCGAGCACTTGACCTCACCTTTTGGGATACCGCACTAGTACTGAATCATTAAAAAAAAAAAGCCTGTTTGAACCAGTTCCCTTGTGTGCAACACTCTTGCTAAACTGGAGACTAAAATACCACGATGACGGCTCTATTGCGGAGATCGGCAAGGTGCGCACAGACAGAAATTTTGCCGCCTTTCTTCGCATTCTGCAAAATGCTTTCTTGTTAGGATCACGCATAGCGGCCGATCCCGACGCTAGGGAAACACAGGCACGATTTAGTCCCTCTAACTTTCGTCCTTATACTGCCCTTAACGCCTTAATTACAGCGTCAGTGAAAAGGCGCCTCACATAACATGACAATGAACTTGAAGAGCTGAATTGTGCCCTCCACTCCGCGCCCTCCAATTGAAAACACTACTGATTTCCAAATTAAACTACACAAACAGATCGCACAACCCAAACTAATCACAGAACGTCGTTTTCTTGACGGCAAAACCCTGCAACACTTACATGACAAAGGGCAGCGGCAGCACATTCAGAACAGCCGCTATCATAGCACAGCGCAATGCAAGTGCGATAACGCTATTATGCCCGGCTCAAACAGATCGCACAACCCCAACTAATCACAGAATGTCGTTTTCTTGACAGCAAAGCACTGCAACACTTACATGACAAAGGGCAGCGGCAGCACATTCAGAACAGTCGCAAACAGACCATAGTGCCATGCGAGTGCGATAACGCAACTATGCCCGCCTTCACGAATAACGTGGCCGCCTTGGTCACATAACAATTGAAAACACTACTGATTTCCAAATTAAAACCACACAAACATATCGCACAACCCAAACTGATCACAGAATACCGTTTTCTTGACAGCAAAACACTGCAACACTTACATAGCAAAGGGCAGCGGCAGCACATTCAGAACAGCCGCAAACACACCACAGCGCAATGAGAGTGCGGTGACGCGACGTACGACGCCATGACGACGCGACTATCCCCGGCGCGCCCGGCTGCCCGACATCGCGAATCACGTGGCCACCTTGGTCACATGATTTGACGACGGTATCGCCACCTTGCGCAAGGTTGGATCGCGTTGATGGGTTGTTGAATATTGTAGAAGCCGCTTAAGAGGCTGACGCGCCGTGGCGTGGCGGTGGCGCCTTGAGTCGTTTTCAAAACGTATTCACCCCTCGTTTTTAAGCTGCCTGGCTTCCAACGTTATCAAAACGTATTCACCCCTCATTTTTAAGCTATCTTGTTTGGAACGTCTTTGATGCGTCGATTTTGGTCAAAAATCCGTTTCAGACGTTGAATCCCTTAATACGACGTTTTCAAGACTTTGTGTGCTACCTGGGATGGTGGATTAGGAAGGATTAAAGTGAATGAAGATGTATTCGGTTGGATTAAGGAGGATTAAGGTCATTAAGCAGGATTAGGATGGATTAATCTTTCTTGCTTGTTCATTATATAAACAAAAACCCGCCTCTTATGTAATGCCCCCAAAAAGGGGACAACCTGAGAACTGAGGACAACCGCAATTTTATGTAACATAGAACATGTAACAAGTAACATTTTATGCAACATTTTATGTAACATAATTGCCGCAACAAAAACGCTGGTAAGCAGGCCGGAAGAATGAAAGAAATGCAGCATTACGAGATGCTTTGCTGCGAGCAATAAGAAAGAAGCCTAACCTCGCAAACAACGCTGTCCCTCGTTGGAACAAAGCTCTTTCGGCCAATCATATGCAGCCACTGCTTCCTGCGCAAGCCGTCATGCTTTCCTTGTAGTATAATAAAGAAACGCATAACCACCTCAGGTTTCTTACTGCAGTTATAAGCGCAACAGTCCGGCATAGCGCTAACACATAGAACAATAAACACAGCGTACAACGTTCGCTACGCGGACCTAGAGCGCCGAGCCAGCCGAGCTGAGGAGAAAAATGGCGCGAACGAAAAAGAAAAACACAAGCAGAACACAAGATCCGCGCGTTTCCAAGGGCAACAGCAAGGAGACCAATCGTCGTGCAGAAAAACGGGGGCAAAACTCGCTGCCGCGGGGGAGGGGGGTACGCGCAAGGGGCGAGGAGGTCGCGCGGCGGCGGCAGAGTTCAAAGAGTGGCAGTACTTTCATATTATCAAGGGACTTAATCACCAATACGGCGGTGCGCTTTGGACTCGTGGTGTTCAGACCTTTTCATCGGGCGAGGAGGAAAGTGTGCGCGGCGAGCCTTTCACATTCGAAGCGAGCGGTCGCATCGCCCCTCGCTCCGACGACTACGGCTCGCCCGCCACTTCTCGCGCGCCTTCTCCGCCTTCGACCGCGCTTACAGAGCGCAGCCCTTTTCAGGGCTCGCACGACAGACGGAGGCCCCATCTCATGGGCGACCCTCGGAAGAAGCAGCAGATGAAGAGGCCGACGAAGCAAACTCCTGACTGCACCGATGGCCCGGCATCCAGACGAGCCCTGCAGCACCACCCACGTGGACGGCAATCACGCTCCGGCAGATCACCTCCTGCCTTACGATGGAAGCGCGGGCTGCAAGCACGTACACTACGCGCACTCTCGGCGGACTCAACGAGCTCCGAGCCGTCATCCCCGCCTCCTCAAGTGAGCGCGACACCGTCCACGCGCACCCCATTGGCGCTGGATACTCCCTTCCGCGCATTTCCCTTTGATGCGCCGAAAACGACTGCCAGCGACCACCACGCCGCGCGGTCCGCTTCAACGGACACCACCGCGGAGGCCCCCACTTCGGCTGCCTCCACCGACGACAGTGCCAGCTGCCCGTCGACCGGCGACACCGACGAGAGTGCCGGCACCTTCTTGCCAACCGCAAGCATGATTAGCTCCGACACTACGCCTTCCTGCACGGACGCGACCGCCTCACCCGAGGCAAGTCCTATCCGCCCGGAGAGCCCCTTGCTTTCGTCGCCGGAAGCCTGCGCGTCGCCTCCGCTCAACACCGCGGAGTCCACCGCACCAGACGAGGGTCCGTGCGCGACGGCGGTGGTTCCTCCCGGCGATCACGAGGATCCCGCCGACGGCCCCTCTTCCAACCACAGCCGGCCGAGAACGCCTACCCCAGTTGCTGAGGGAACAGGGCAGCACTTCCTCAGGAATTCTCCGCTGCCGCCCGCGGTCGCTGAGGACTCCCAAGCCTGCCAGCCCACAGCGGAAAAGCCGAAAAATGCCGCAAGAAGGCGACGCCGATTCCGACGGTTCGCCGACTTTGAGCCGCATTCCCCACCCGTTGACGGCGGTGTCGCTCACAATACCACCGTCACGATCCTCTACCGGCCCATCGAGCGCAGAGCCATGTTCCTGGCTCTCTCGCGGGACAGCGTCGCCGCTCAGCTATCCGCCGTGCCGGGCGTGAGGCGCGTTCGTGTCAACTTCCGTCGCAACGTGGTGGCTGTGGACGTGACACGCGGTGCCGACTCGGCGCCCCTTCTCGAGGTGTGCGTCATTGGTGACGTGGCGGTGCGCTCGAAGGCACTGCACAGCAACTCCTGTGTGGGTGTCATTTATGGGGTCGACCCTTCTTTCGACGCCCGCACAGTGAGCGAAAACCTGGAGGCACCCGTCGCGGTGCTGTCATGCTCGCGGAGTGGCACAAGCGTCACCGTCACTTTCGTCGGGAGCGTCGTGCCTCCAAACGTGCGACTTTTCAAACAGCTGCGCGCCGTTCGTGCCCGTCTGCCCCGACCACTTCAGTGCGACCGCTGCGGCGTTTTCGGCCACGCCGGCGCCACCTGTTTCCGCGACGCCCGCTGCCTCCGCTGCGGTGAGACGCATCCTACAGGAGACTACGCCGCGGAGAAGCCACGCTGCGTCAATTGCGGTGGCCGACACCCTTCGACAGAGCCGAGCTGTCCCGAGTGGCAGCGCGAGAGGAAGGCGGCCGTGTTGTTGTCTTCGTCTGAGCGGCCCCTTTCGAGAAAAAAAGCGCTTGAGCTGGCCGGCGCCACATCGTACGAGCCACATACAGCCGCTTCGTCGACGTCTACTCGCACCCTGCAGGGCCGATCTTACAGTGACGCCCTGCGTGGCCGCAACACCCAGACGGCCGCTCCCGAGCCGTTACCACAAACCGCTCCGACCAGCGACCCCAGGGACGCGCTCATAGCCGCTCTTGCGGCTGCACTCCCTGCCCTGTTGGTCCAGTGCCCAGCTATCGACGGCAACGTGCGACAGATGTGCGACGCGGCTCTCGTCGCGCAGGAAGCTCTGCTTCACCACGACTAAGCGCGTCACCGCGCCACGTAAGCGAAGGCCATCAACTTGCCCACGCGCGCTTTCGGGCCGCCGCCGCCGCATCTCTTTCACCCCTCTTTCAGTTCCCTCTCCCACTTGTGCAGCGCGGTTGAGATGTCCTCAACTGAGAGACAGTTACTGCGCTGCACTGAACCCCAATTTTTTCCTTCCGCAAGCAAGAATCTCTCCTCCTTTCTGGCTTGTGCGATCCGGCGCGGCGCTGCTTGAAGGTATTGCTGCCGCGTGCTGCCGAACGATTTCGAGATGTTTTCGATTGTACTTTGTTAAATTTACGCGCAATGTCCGTTCATATAAGGTCGTCAGGGAAGCATTTCGGTGAATCGGTAACTACAGTACGCGGAAATATATCTTGAGGGCGCAAACAGGCGACGCACATTATCAGCCGCAGTGTGTGTATGTGTCGTCAACTATTTGGCATATATCGGCATTAATTCAACGAAGAGAATCGGCGTCTCTGTATTACCAGCATGAAATCGTAAATCTGCTCACTATCTGATCGTTTGTCGTAACGACTAAAACATAAAACACAAGAGCACATGCTCCTACCCAATCTATAGTCTATACGCTGCCTTAAGATCACTGGAGAAGCCCGATTCGAAACATCTAAGCGGCAGGCGCTATCAAATATTTGTGATACACCGGCATCCTTCTGACGCATTTCAAGTCTAGTAGGCTTGAAATCCCTATATTTCTGCGCTAGCCTCCTGCATGAGGCCGATGGCGCTGCTCAACACAGCGATCAGTGTCGTTCGTGAACCAGCATGATACATATATAAGCTATGTGCTTCGGCATTGCCTTTTTGCCCTCAAAAGCCATAGTATCCGAGATGGATCGCATAAAATTAAGGGATGGCTAGTTTTGAGGACAAAATTTCCGTAATACGTGTGAGTGCGTCGTAGAGAACGGAACAAACACAAGCGGAAAAAAAAATTCTGTTATCATCGTCTTTCATGAAAAAGAAAGAAAAAACGGCTAACGCCACAGTACGACCTCGCATAGCCACGCCGCACAACGTCTGTAGATCTATAAACGTTGATACCACATGCTTGGACCATGCGCTATATAGAACAAAGATATCTGTAATCCAGCACCTACCACTGCTTAGGATGGTCGCACAGTTCGTAAACAGTCGCTTTGCTGGACAAGTGTAGTTCACAAGGTAAGGTATGCTGTTATTACTAACCAAAACTACTTTATTAGTGGGTGGAAACCTCATCCACAGAACCAAATAGTCACGCAATGTAATCTGCAGCTAACAGTTCGAACGCTTGTCAAAGTGTAGCAGCACAGTACAGGGCTATCGTAGCAGAACGGTACCCACGCTGTTACGATCGTCGTGTATGTTTCATTGCTCCTAAACCACAGCTTAGAACTAGAGGATAATACTGCAATAAGGTCACATTAGTCAATGAAACTTTCAGAAATGCACAATTGATCTCCGAGGCTGATTGCAGACTCAAACATGCGGGCACACATCGCGCTGCGTGCTCCATCCGCCTCAACGCCAGCAGAAAGTCAGGCCATACCAACTTAAACCACTTCAGTACGTCTCACAGAGCCGTTTTCCACGTAGAATACGCCACGTCATACTAAATAGACCGCGCGAGCACGAAAACAAACGCCAGAAACTACCGCCGAGCGTATACCTGTCATGCAAAACGACGCTAGCGGTCGCCCAAGCCAATATGCAACGGCCCATAGATGGCGCCACTGCGTAGCACTATGGTGGCGCCCATGAAAAAACGGTCTATACACCCACGGCCGCCTCGATCACGCGCGCACGAGCAAGCCCCGCCGTGCGCGCGTGATCGAGGCGGCCGTGATACACCCATAGAGTTTCTCACTACATTACCTAGAGGGAAATCTGGCGCTGCTGCGCTGTGGTATGCATGGAAATGCCGGTATATTGTGGATTCGGATTGGCATCGTTTTCGTAAAGACAGGACACCTTGAAGACGCACTTGGCAAGTACCGTTCCGTCTGTCACAATGATTCATTTTCTACTAGAACAGCACGTGAAAAGCTGTTTTAGCTTTATTATTACGCGAAAACATGTTTTGTTTAACTATGAGAACTTGTTATTGTGTGTACGACTACATGTTACGTGAAAACTATCAGCGGGCCGCTAAAGTTGGAGAACAGACGACAAGGTTCGCGCTCGCTTTGAAACAGTTGGTCGTCTGTTCTTGCTTTTCTTCGCTTGGTCATACATCGTGGGTGAGTAAAGATGTAATATGCGTGAATGGAAACATTTTATGAAGATCTTACTTTGAGAACGCGTTATTTGCGTAGCCATATCCACGCTTTAGACGAAGCCTCTTACAACACCAGCCAACACGAGCCTCGCAGACACATATACCGTCATTCCCATGACGGCACGGTGCCCCCTTAAGAAACTCCCATAGACGGTGGCGCCAGATTACCCTCTAGGTGTTATAGTGAGAAACTCTATGTATACACCAAAGGAGTTAAAGAAAAATTGCTGAAGTGGGGGGAGTGACCGTCAAGTGAAGCCGCCGCGTCGCCATCTTGCGGGGGGAAAAAGCACGCCGGTCGTCCCAGATTATGTGTTTCGGGTCGTCGTATCCTTCCATCCGCGGTACTGTGCGGATCCCAAAATTTGCTAGCGCGCTCGGGTGATTTTAGAAAAGTTGACGTAGAATCAGTCCACGTGTTAGCATTATCCTTCTCATATAAATAAGGTTGCAGATTAGCATTGCCTTGCTCGAGAGTTAAGGAAAATTTTATATCTCAAACTAAAAGAAACGACCGCCAACAACATTTTTAAATCATCCATTCAATGAGGATGCTAAAGCGATGGCTACACCTGATGATATGTTTGCTCCATGTACTGCTATTTCTCATGTTACATATTCAATTTTTAATTGCTCTTTGTTATGACAGCTTTCATGATTAATTTTTACACTGCACAAAAGAAGGTGAGTAAGCGCTAGTTATTGTGCGATTTTTTTTTTTTCTAATTTGCAGGAATGCATATTCATATGCCGATAAAATGGGAAAGTGGCCGAGTACTCAGATATCTGTGATCCGGAGACCTCCAACATGGCTCGTCTGAAAGCCCACAGTGTTGCACTAGAACTTTAAAATCCGTTGAGCAATTAAAAACCGCTGAAAAAGTCGGCGAACAGTGCTGCGAAACTCTTGGCAGGCCGCTTCTTGCCCCCCGTAAGATGGCCGCCGCCGGCTTCACCCTAGCTCATAGGCCGGTATAGGCGACTTCCACTCCAGCAGTTCATAGGCGTATCTACCGGGGGAGCGAGGGGGGCACTTGCCGCCCCCCCCACTGTCAAATGTGGGGGGGGGGGTGGAGTATGTAATTTGCTCTCCCCCCCACTTTTGAAAGCGCGCACTGGCATTTTAGGCTGCACGCTAGAATATCCATTAAAACTACAGCTAAAGCTAAATTTTCTTTCTTAGTAGAGTGACCACATAAGTAACGCTTTTTTTTTACTACTCATATCCCTGCTTGGACAACGACGATTGTCTTTTGTGCCTTCTCGGCACGTCCTGTAGCGGATGACGCGTGGGATTCGCCATATATATACACGCTCGCATTGCGGATAACGCCTGGCGCAGGGCAGCTCCCGCCCCCTAAGAAACTGTCAGCTTGCGCGACATGCATCATGCCCAGTTTTCGGGGGACCGCTATATCCGTATTCTAAAACACAATCACCTTGGTGCACGTAACCTGCGGGTGAGGAGGAAGTCCGGATAAATTATTATAATCAGCCGCGCCCAACAACTGGTGTGCCTTACGGCCTGAAATCGTTGTATTATCAAATGCTGGAACTGCTTAATCTCTGTCCATTGCAGCGTTGCAGTCTCAGTATCTTATCACCATCAGAAATCTAATCAAATCTCTTACATGTATAACTGTCGAATTTCATTGTATAATCACGACTTATCGTAGATGTACTCGCGAAAATGACGTTGGTCAAACTCGCAGAGCCATTTCAATACCAATAGAACACTGACTTGAATTATTTATGAAGACATGTGTCACTTCTCTCTGACGATTTCATTTTCAGGATGTTTATAAACAAGAGCTACTCTATTACTTGTTTCCCGGCAGGAGCAAAAGCAGCACATATTTCAGATTTTGAAAAAAAGTCAAGGCCACTATTTGGTTATGTGTAGCGAAAATTTACACTGTGTAAGTTGTTGTGCACTCTGAAAACAGTAACTGACTTGTCACTTTATCCAAGTTTTTATGCGTTATACACGGCATTTAGTTGTTTTCCCACGCTTTGCTCGGTAAAATATGCGGGGCACGGTGTTTAGATTAATTTGACGTACGAAAGGCTGTTCCGAGTGACGACCGATTTGTTTATTCTGTGTTGGTTCATTACAGCCTTTGTAAAAAGTTGCTCATTGAAGCGTTCTAGGGTGTCATACTGCCGCTAATCTAGATGTTTCGTTGACTCCTAAAACAACGCACGCGATACCGACATGAATTTCCGTGAAAATAGGAAAATATGAAGCGCAATGCGTTGAGGAACTTTCACTTTCCTGCTTTAAATGCAAGTATCGCAGATCATTACTAAGCCCTCGTTTCTTCAGGTATTTTCGTGAAATACCGTCAGTCAAGAATTGCGATTGACTGTCGATAAATGGGTGAAATTTACATAACTTTATCCCAAGGTGCTGGAGACTCCATATATAAAGCAAGTCAAAGTCGGAGAATGACTCTGCATTTTATAGTGGCCCATAATAATTACATAGTATATGTTTACTTATAGTACAGTCAGTCATGCAGTATAGTAAATCACCCGCTCGAATTACATGCACAGGGTAATTATTGGGCACAAGCATTACACCAAGGGAAGAAATAATCTTTCGCGATTACTACCAAAACGCCCCACTTCAATTGTCCCGTCAAAGATGGTAAGAGCCTTCATGAAAGCGGTCGTGTGAAGCGATACATTTCACTCAGAAGTGGAACAGGTGTACTTTAAGAAAGCAGAATCTTCAATTTGCTCGAAGCTTAGTGTTCATTGTCTATTCCTTGCAACCACTGCACAGTAATGGCAAAAGTAAGCCGCGTTCACAAACGCCTACGCAGTCACTGAAGGGGATATTACGAGATTCGTAGTTTGGTTTTTCCGGTGTCCTCGGTGAGCTAAACAAGGCATCTTGCTTGTATCTAGGGAAAATTGGGGGCATGT
This sequence comes from Dermacentor andersoni, assembly GCF_023375885.2. Lineage (NCBI taxonomy): Eukaryota > Metazoa > Arthropoda > Arachnida > Ixodida > Ixodidae > Dermacentor > Dermacentor andersoni. Next base: position 211,951,909 of record NC_092815.1, on the reverse strand, counting down.
TATGGATAAGGTGTAGGCAATTTTCCAAATGGGTGGGTTAGATGCCCATTTTTCAGTATGGAATACGTATGCAAGTGGTCTATAGAGTTAGTAGTATGTTTTACGATTGGTTTAAGACTTAGACGGCTGCGCTGGCATAATTACAAGTGAGATCAAATTTCACGAACATAAGGGGAACAATACGCTAAATTTATGTGCGATAGTAAATACGTTTTGATCAAATACAGTGTTAAAAAAATTGTAAGCGAGTGTTCGAAAGTATTATGCTGCTGCTATTACAGCTAGGTATACCAATGTCCCAAGAGAACTCTGCGTTTCAGATATTTTATACTTTGAAGGAGTAGGCAGTATTTTAAGTGCAATCGTCGGGTAGTTTTAACCTTTTTGACTTATTTAGAAGCGTTACGAATAATTATTGAACCGTCATCTTTTTTCTTCATACTTTTACATGCGTGATATATTAGTTTCGCCTGGTATCCTCATTGAAATAAAGGAGGTTGCTTCGTTATGTTTGATGACTGTTGTTAGGTACGGGACCTTTTCCTGAGCCTCCATCGAGTTCACCAGACCACATCGAATCGCGTCACACCTAATTAAGGAGCGCAGAAGCACATCTACCACGTTCCCGAGGTGCGGCACGTCCAAACAAGTTGGCGTCCCCCACCTCGTGCGCCACATGTGGAACTATCGTCCCACTGCTTGACTCTTCCCGAAAGTGTAGCGGGAGCCTGGCACGGTTCCAGAAAACGTGGGTCACGAGCCAAGCTGCCTTGCGGCTCTGAAAGGTCGCTCGAGTACAAACCGCCTGTCTCCGCTGAGCGCTTGCAAGCCGCGAGGCAACGACGCTGTAATGCACCGTGAAGCCCTGGCAGCAACCCGCCCATCCGCCTTTGTGACGGCAATTGCAGACCAGGAAGGCAATACCGCAGAGAAGTAAGCCCTCGGACAAGTGGAGCCAATCGAGCGACCCTCTGAGCCGAATGAGACTTGCACTCGCACGGGCGTCTACCATTGGCCGAAAATGACGCCACCTGAGCCGACTCGCCGATTGGCCGAACGAGACGTGACTTCGAGACAACGAAGGAGCTAAAAGCCAGAGACCGGGAGCAGCAAGAGAGGATCCCTTCATTCATCTCTTTCGAGCTTCTTGCCACGGGCCGCAGCGTCCGAGTTGCTGCCGGCCCGTAATGACTTTATGACTGTTAATTTCTTTTTACTCTCAATGTAAATAATGTAAATAAACCTCCAGTTTTCATCTCAAAGTCCTCCTCAACCTCGGCCAACTCCCGCACCCAACGGCAAGGTCCAAAATCTGGGGGACAGCAATTAGGATTGTTCTCCAGATCCAACACTGTAAAGACAAGTTAATGGGTGATTTCGAGGTGAAGTTCAAAATAGATGGTATAATTGGGACTTTCACAAAAAATTACGTATGCTAGCCCTCCAGAGTGTTTGAACGTGTCTAAAGAGCGGGAAACATTTGAGCCCACTGTCCTGGAAGAACTATAAAATCCTCCAAGCCCAAGTTTAGCGAAAATTAGTAGTACACTATGGAAACTCCTTGTGCCAAGTTAAATGCGGTTGGATCAAACACAGCCTTTTTAAACAATTTCTTATTCAAGTGTTAGAGCGTGCGATATGGCCACCATCAGCTATGCTGCCCAGTGTCCCGACATAGTTGTATCTTGTGGAAAGGGCAGGGGGGACATGATAACTGCAATGTGCGACAAAATTTTTACGTTCCTAGTCCGGTTAGAAGTGCTGCAAATAATTCATGAGATGTCGGTTTTCTTTCCTTATTTTAACGCGTCATAACACGTTCCGTCTTAGTTTCAGCGATGTCCTCGGCGATCTAAACGATATATTTTTCTTATATTTGGCGAAAATAAAGGGCGCATTACGGGCAACATGTAGGTAAACTTTGACAGAGGACTAATCGTGAAATTTTAGTAAATTACGCATGTAAGTTATCCCGAGCTTTATGAATGTGTTTTACAAAGAAGTTGTACACTGCTACCGTCCAAGGAAATTTTCGCGTCGTTGGCGCGAACCGATCCCGGAGATTGTGCAATGCCGAGCCGACCCGCGGCGGAGGTGAAGCAGGCGTTAAGCACTCCCTATACGTGGGCCCATCCCGAAGATAGTGAAACACCGGCCGCCGGAGACTGAAGAAGAACGAGCCGTTCGGCTGGCAAAACGCCGGAAGCGGGACCACAACCGTAGACAAAGGCAGGCTTTGGACGAACCAAGTGAAACCAACACTTAACCAGACTTAACCAAGCTTTCGCTTTGCGTATCCAGGATTAGCTGAGCTAAGCCGCAGTAAATTTTTTTCTTGCAGGTGAGGGTCGGCCAGAGGGGTGAATCTCCGCATGGCTGCCATTGGCCGTTTTCGAGCAGACGCTCTTTCGACGCTAGCGCCAAGGTCCCCGTAAGTTACGGCCCTAACCAATGGGCGACGCAGAAGCAAAATGGCGGCGCACACGATTGTTTACGTTGTCATGGCAACAGGGATAGCAGCCGCACGGCGCCTCCTCTCCCAAACGTTTTTCTTTTCTTTTTGTTTTTATTATGCCGACTCGCTCCGCTCACTTTCACCCTTTCCCCCTCGCCGCTCGCGCCGCTTACCTTTTTTTTTGTTTTTACCTGTGCGCGGCGCGTTTTTTTTTTTTTTTGTTTTATCGCGCGCGTGCTACGTAAAGCCCCTCGTGCTACGGCGCACCACGCGCCACCTCGCAAGCAACGCGCGCGCTACGCAGCGCATTGGCATTGCTTGCGAGCTGGCGCGTGGTGCGCCGTGGGCTATGCGTTGGCACGCACGCAGTCTTGCCCATACTTATAGACGAGGCAACCTAAAGTTTGCCCGCGCGGCACCAGCGCCGAATGCTCCCCTAGCGGACCGATGGAAGTTTCGAGGGTCGTCGCTGCGCGAGCGCGCGCCCGTGATCTGTTCGGCGGGAGCGCTCGTGCTGGCTCGGGCGCGTTGTTTTTGCGATGGCGAGTGCGACCTCATCAGCAAGGAAAGGTGGCACGCAATACTGCTGTATTGTTGATTGCCATAACAGCCTCGAAAACACGAAAGGTCGAACGCCGCCCGTGAAATTCTACAGATTTCCGGGGAAGTGGTACGAGAAGGTCAGACGACAAGCATGGATAATTGCAGTGCGCCGAGTCAAGTAAGCACCATACTTTCGTATTCGCGTGCAATATCGCGGCTGCTCGATGAAACGGAATAGTGATATGCCTGTTTTTAGCGCCCAACCGTTTGTTTAGTCATGCCGCGTTGTTGAATTGTGTTGACATCCGCTGCTTGTTAGCGGTAAATGCATGCGTGTTGCGACGCTCAGCTTGACGACGCGAGCTCGATTCCCGGCCACAGCGGCCGTATTTCGATAGGGGCGAAGTGCAAGAACGCCCTTGTTACCGCGTGCTTTGATTTTTGTGCACGTTAAAGAACCCCCGGAGGTAATAAGTATTCCTGAGAGTAACCATTACAGCGTGCCTCATAATGATTTAGTGGTTTTGCATGGTTTTGGCAGTTAAAACCCCCGAATTTATTTGATTCTACTGTGCCTTCACTCGCAATCGGCATGGACGAGCTTTAGAGAATTATTTCCATTTTCCAAACGCTGCAACTTAATTTACTAGTTGTGCAGGTAACGAAAGGGGACGCGCGCTAGTTTTGTCTGATAGCAGACAGCATTTAATGCAAGCCGCGGTCGTCGCGTGCGTCGGTAAGCGGCAGATCGGAAAGCAGCCGATCGAGACGTGCGCGTTATGTTTGTTGTTTGGCCATGCTTTCTAAGTTCACAATATCCAAGCTTGCTTTAAGGCAATTACCACCTTGCACATTCTTGCTGATTCACTGTTCCTGCCAAAAACCTTCGTTTCCTGTAGTAGCCGGCCATCGGTGCAAGCTTACTTTAGCTGTTCGCCCGACGAGGCACTAGATTTGCTTTGGTGAGGCATGTATCTCTAATGCTTGCGCTCGTGCTGTTGGTCCTAAGGCCTGTTAACGTGGTCTGGGTTCATTTCGCGGAGCAGTCTGTACGAGCCGATCCTCATTAGCAGTGAAAACGCACCTTGCTGATTAATGCGATGAGTTGCAATGACTCCAACATCTGCATTGAATAAGGCGTGATATACACTAAATATTTATTGCAGCATGATTCAAAGCAATATGCGCCTATGTAGTATTTAAATTGTTAATTTTGAGCAGATGTGTGTTTTGGCTGTTGTGTTCTAGGATTTCGTGTATCCTGGGAAGGAAACTGCTTTAGTGTTCTGGTGAAGCAGCGTACTGACCAGGACAAGGCAGACACACACATGAATACAAGACACTCGCTGTGCTTGTGTCTCTCCTATTTGTACTGGTCAGTGCGCTGCTTCACCAACACGGTATGATGATTAATCACCAACTCGCCCAACTTCCCACATTACTGCGTTAGCTTTATAATGCAGTTCTCTTCGTGCCATGCAGTGACGTTATTGGGGCAAGAAATAGGCATCACAAGTTACAGGCACTAGCATCTCCGAATCACCATGTATTAAAGACATGTACAGTTTGCCAAAAACAGCTTAATTTGTGATTTGCCTGAACCTAAGCCTGAGAGTGTATAATGAGCTATAGGCTAGGCCACGTTGTTGAATGTGGGAAGATGGTCTTTCTCGTTAGTAACCTTCCATGCTCATTTGTGCCTAATACATGTGTTCTTTCTGTGCTCGCAGTGCTGATGACACTCCCTGGGAGCCATCCAAAAGCATGCGAATTTACAAAAACAAGCAGGCTTTGCGAAGCAAAGACATCGATAACGCTTGCCGTTGTTCGCTGACAGCTCCGCGCAAATCAGAACGAACACAAACGTGTAATTTACTAATGCTCCAGCCAAGAAATTTAGCAGCAAAAGGGGGAAGCACAAAATGAGAGCAGCCGTGTGCGCGCACTCAGCTACCGAGGAAACTAACGGCAATCGTCACCGTCCCGCTCCACATCTCTGCAAGTATGCATGACCGCTTTGTGCCTGCATCATATAGAAATAAAGTGGCTAAACTTCTGAACTTGGTGTATACCTCTAAATCGACATCGTATACGATCTTGGACACCTGTGACACGCACTTGGCTTTCACTGTCACATCACCGTCCACGATTTGTTGAACGCCGTACACGTGCGGAAGCAGACGCTCCCCTTTCGTGAGGTTGCCGCCACGAAAGAATCTGTCCGCGTCGGCAGCCTTCTTGAAACCGCATTGCAATCTCTGCGTCGCTGTTGCGCAAGCAGGCGATCTGCCGCCGTCGAAAACTGAGCGCCGTGAGAACGAGCAGCGAAGAAACGCGCGGGCGAACCGGTGTAAACAAAGCGGAGACCGCGCCACGGCACGACCGCGCTGCATCACGTTTCCACATTGGGGGCGCTGTCAGGAGGCGCAGTAGCGCCGCCTGGCCATGGTTTTCTCGTCTATATGATACCAGCATGTGCCGGGACAAAAAAAAATTTCCACTTCCAACACAACAGATGTTTAGTCTAGCTTTATTGACTTCGTTTCCGAAAACAGATTTTCCATATAACGTGGTGTGATACACGCTCAAAAAATGAGCAAAAGTGAAAGGTGCATGACATATACAAGAGTACTAAACTCAGATGTTCACAGACAGTGAAATAACAAAAGAAAGCGCTAGAAAACGCGAAGGCCGTTTCGTGTACACACACATATAAAAAAGAAGATTTTTATATAACGTCCTCAAGACCGAAATGTAGACGAGCTTCTGATATATGCACTAATTATTAAGATATTGCACAAAACTGAACGACATGTATGACATAGTCATGACAACTATAAAAAGGGAAAACTCACTGGTAATGGCAGAAACAATGACACGCAAAATACCTAAAAATAGAATAAAATGCTAACATTGTTTGATTGAGAGCCATACCAAAAGAAAGAGCTTACTTATAAATCTGCACGATAGTATATGAAATGCGTGACATGTTCATTACTGAACAAATTGAAAAAAACATGGCAGAAAAATAATAACATTGTACTAAAAACTGAAACACACATTATCACATTATTTTGCACTTGGCCACAACTTGAGTAACGGTGGCAAGGAGAATAGAAGGTAGTCGGCTTTTGCAGCAGCACATAGAAAACATTCGCAGAAAGGCTTATTCCTCAATCAAAGACCAGGTAAAACAAGCCAACAGCACGACTTTTCTTTCGACCCGAATGCAACGCTTAGCAATAAAATTACGTCACTTAAGGCATGAAGGCGTACCTACTGAGCACTCGTTTGTATAATAAACACCCACTGCAAAAATCTGCATGTAGGACACTTGCAATGCTCATGATTTCCAGAAGAAAAGCGTATCATGCCTACACATGAAGCTTGTTCGCATCAGGGGTTACTGAGATAGTACACAAACACTAACAGTAATTTTTCAGCTGTAAGTACGTTTGTAGAACGTGATACACAGAAAAAGCATTGAGGGCGGTATGGAAAGCTGGGCAAGTTACTGAAGTTGCAGAATGAGACTTGGCACAGAAAAAACACAAGTCATAGACCAGGTGACAATGAGGAGGAACATCTATTTGTCAGCTTTCTCTACCTGGAAGAGACAAGTGTAGCACAATCAAGGCGCAACGACGTCCGGAGCCTCATGGAGCACACAAATAAACAGGGCTGTGTTCATGTACATGCGCCTTCTGATGTCCTTGGGTCTGAGCGCTCACCTGTTGTCTTTAGGCACCCGGAACAACCTTGCAGGGTTTGTTTTTGAGGTATTTGTGCACCACTGCACGATGCGCGAGCAGTGCGAGTCGTGAAACGGGTGAAACACCGCGGAGCACAAGCACACAGCTACCGAGGACCACGAAACTGACGAAACTAGCCACGCCGGTCAACGCACAGCAGCGCACGCTTCGCGATAACAGCAGATAACGAAACATGAAACGTCATGAAGCGGGCTGAGCTGGCTCCGGGCCGGCGGGGCCGCACGGCGTGCGCGCGGAGACGGTCGAAGGTGAGGGAGTTGCGAGGGAGTAACCAGGGAGAGCGATTGGAGAGGAGTTGGGGGGGGGGGGGAAGGGCTCGGCCACCTGGATCGGCGCGCGTGCGCGCGACGATCTACGAGGCCATGCAAGGGAAACGGATTTTTGCGTTCGCCCAATACAGAGATGGCGCCAATTACCTCTGCCACCGAAACCGGGGAGTTTCCCCCCACTGGTTCGGCCTCGACGTTGCTTTAACGCGATAGGGTTAAGGAGCCCGTGTCGCAGAAAATGCGGCGTCCCGCGTCCGGCGCCCAGCGTTGGACGTCGCCTCGGCAGACAGAATTTGAAATGAAATTCCGAACCACACATGCCGAACCACTTCTATACCACCTAAGTTGCTCATACCTTGTCTTTCATTCTTTACAAAGTTATTCCTCGGAATTTCGAGAACGCCAGCCCACAAACAAACGTAATGAAAAAACAAAACACCGACAGCGTACGTCCTTTATGTTAGCTCTTCTCAGGCTGAAATATTAAAAGTGCGAAAGAATAACAGAAGACCGACCCACGCAAGAGGCCGCGTTTCTACCAGAAAGCCCGACTTCATGAATTGCGTGCGCAGCCAGCGTTTCCCGGTAAATATTACGGTTACATAAGATGAAGTTGCCGGGAAGCATGAAAAGCAGTAAGGGTCTTTGAAGATTATCGCGTTCCACTTTTAAAGGCGAAACTTAAGCATCCTCCAATTTTTGAGGCTCCTCTCAGAATGCGCCTTCTTGCCAAATATGACCTTCAACATCACATTTGTGCCCTTTAAGGGCTTTGCTTAGGAGGTATTGAGCTAAAAGGCTTTCGCTGCTATCAAAGTGGCTCAAGAAGATTGTTCAGATTTTTCTCTTTATTGATACAAGGATGAAGTATTTGTCAGAAGGCTACAAAGATTGCCACAGCCACTGCAGCGGTCATGAGCCATAACACCTAGGCTTGTGCGTCTATTACTCGGCTCCGACAATGGTCCACCGCTATTAGGTTATACTATGATGGTTCTGTCGCACGATGTTCAAACCGTGCGCAAGCTTCTCTCATGCAGACTGCAGTCGAGCACCTTTGCAACGAACATGTCTAAAGAGGGGACACTCTTCAAAAACTGGCAACAGGAAACACGTCACGCCTAGTTTCAACAACATCCGTTAGTTGACGCGAGCATCAGAAAAAAAGAATGTGAAATAAACTTCCAGTCAACGTTTTATTTTTTTTATTCCTTCCCACTAAAAGTGAAAACGTTATGCGTGTGAATGAACTTATACTTTGCAACTTTTTGTTGCGTTGCCTAGCAACGAGCTAACGCCACGCCAGACGCGCGTGCATACGTCATGCGCCAGACAAGCCGCAGGAGTGAGCGAGGCCGGTCGTACGTGCGAAGCTCGCGCGCTCGGCGACCCGTCTGTTTTGGATATAGCCCATTTTTTGGGGCTCCCGGCCTTCTCTATGCTTCTCTTGCGTATCGTCTGCATTTCGACTCGGCACCACTGCACTACTGGACTTCGGCAAGGTGAGAAATTGTGTTTGACAGTATGAGGCGCATTTTAAGCACATTTAGGCTTAGTTCGAGTGGCGCAGTTAGCGAAAAACTGCTCCGCCGTCCTGGCGCAGTTAATTTGAGTTAATGCCTCGTCCTGGGAGATGTTTGCGACGCTTTCTATGAGCCCCAACATTACTGTAACTTATTTCGGTAGTTTTTGGGCACGCTTGCCGCGCCCGGCTTATTGACGCAGTAAGCGAAAACCGGCTCGGCCGTGTGACGCATTTGCGCGTGTGCATGCGTGTACTACGTCGTAGCGCCTAAGACAGACAAGTTTTCGCGCATTCTGTGGCCCCCAACATTATTGTAAATAACGTCGTTATATTTGGGGTAGTTTAGAAGCACGGTTGCCGCGCCCGGCTTATTGACGCAGTTAGCGAAAAGCAGCTCGGCTGTGCCGCAGTTAGTTTCGCGTGTACTGAATCTTACTGGTAGAAGTTCGTGACGCATTCTCTGACCCGAAAAAGTATTGTAATTTATTTGGTAACTTTTCGGGATATCTTGAGGCTTGCTCGCCGCGCCTGGGGTTGTGAAGCTGTTGGCAAAAAAGCAACAAAAGCCGGCCATAGTGAGTTAGTTTTGCGTGTACTGAATTTTAGTGCGACAAGCTTGTGACGCATTTTATAGCCCTGCAACAACATATACCTTATTTCGGTACTCACGCTTCTCGAAAACGCGACGAGCGATTGCCGAGAGTGATAACACGGGAGTGTTGCATGCGCCGGCAGGACGCGTAAAAGATAACACGGAGGAGCTCAAGAACATGACATTTATGTATTCTGAGCGACTGAAAACAGGCTTTGCACCCACGAGTCTGACTTGAGTGCGATTAGAAGGCATTCTGCGAGCGTGTAACATGGTCTGGCTGAGCCTGTGTTGTAGCCACCTTTGTGTACTTGGAGTACCATCGTGTCGACTGAGGCCATTGGATTGGATTGGAGACAACTTTATTTATGCCTGCAGTTGGGCGCGCGCGCGCCCCGACGAGGGCCTACGTCATCCTCGAAGTCGCCGTTACTCGGCGCGGGTCTCCGCTCGCCGTTGCCACGCTCCCGGACTTTCGAAGCGAGCGGTCGCATCGCCCCTCGCTCCGACGACTACGGCTCGCCCGCCACTTCTTGCGCGCGTACGTCTCCGCATTCGACCGCGCTTACGAGCGCAGCCCTTTTCAGGGCTCGCACGACAGGCGGAGGCCCCATCTGATGGGCGACCCTCCGAAGAAACAGCAGAGGAAGAGGCCGACGAAGCAATCTCCTGACTGCACCGATGGCCCGGCGTACAGACGAGCCCAGCAGCTGCACCCACGTGGCCGGCAGTCACGCTCCGGCAGATCGCCTCCCGCCTTACGTTGGAAGCGGGGGCTGAAAGCTCGCACGCTACGCGCGCTCTCGGCGGACTCGACGAGCTCCGCGCCGTCCTGCACGCCTCCTCCAGTGAGCGCGACACCACCCATGCGCGCCCCATCTGCGCTGGATACACCCTTCCGCGCATTTCCCATTGATGCGCCGAAAACTGCTGTCAGCTACCACCACGCTGCGCCGTCCGTTTCAACGGACACCACCGCGGAGGCCCCCACTTCGGCAGCTTCCACCGACGACAGTGCCAGCTGCCCGTCGACAGGCGACACCGACGAGAGTGCCGGCACCTTCTACTTGCCAACCGCAAGTATGATTGGCTCCGACTGTACGTCCTCCCGCACGGACGCGACCGCCTCACCCGCGGCAAGTCCTATCCGCCCGGAGAGCCCCTTGCTTTCATCGACGGAAGCCTGCTCGTCGCCTCCGCTCAACACCGCACCAGACGAGAGTCCGTGCGCGACTGCGATGTTGCCTCCCGACTATCTCGAGGATGCCGCCGACGGCCCCGCTTCCAACCACAGCCGGCCGAGAACGCCTACCCCAGTTGCGGAGGGAACAGGGCAGCACTTCCTCAGGAAGTCTCCGCTGCCGCCCGCGACCGCTAAGGACTCGCAAGCCTGCCAGCCCGCAGCGGGAAAGTCGAAAAACGCCGCAAGAAGACGACGCCGATTCCGACGGTTCGTCGACTTTGAGGCGCATTCCCCACCCGTTGACGGCGGCGTTACTCACGATACCGCCGTCACTATCCTCTACCGGCCCATCGAGCGCAGAGCCACGTTCCTGGCTCTCTCGCGAGACAGTGTCGCCGCTCAGCTATCCGCCGTGCCGGGCGTGAGGCGTGTCCGTGTCAACTTCCGTCGCATCGTGGTGGCTTTGGACGTGACACGCGGTGCCGACTCGGCGCCCCTTCTCGAGGTGTGCGTCATTGGTGGCGTGGCGGTGCGCTCGAAGGCGCTGCACAGCAACTCCTGTGTGGGTGTCATCTATGGGGTCGACCCTTCTTTCGACGCCCGCACAGTGAGCGAAAACCTGGAGGCACCCGTCGCGGTGCTGTCGTGCTCGCGGAGTGGCGCAAGCGTCACCGTCACTTTCGTCGGGAGCGTCGTGCCTCCGAACGTGCGACTTTTCAAGCAGCTACGCGCCGTTCGTGCCCGTCTGCCACGGCCACTTCAGTGCGACCGCTGCGGCGTTTTCGGCCATGCCGGCGCCACCTGTTTCCGCGACGCCCGCTGCCTCCGCTGCGGTGACTCGCATCCTACAGGAGACTGCCCCGCTGAGAAGCCACGCTGCCTAAATTGCGGTGGTCGACACCTTTCAACAGAGCCGAGCTGTCCCGAGTGGCAGCGCGAGAGGAAGGCGGCCGTGTCGTTGTCTTCGTCTGAGCGGCCCCTCTCGAGGAAAAAAGCGCTTGAGCTGGCCGGCGCTACATCGTGCGAGCCGCATACAGCCGCTCCGCCGACGTCTGCTCGCACGCCGCAGGGTCGATCCTACAGTGACGCCCTTCGTGGCCGCCACACGCAGACGGCCGCCCCTGAGCCATTGCGCGGCACACAAACCGCTCCGAGCAGCGACCCCAGGGACGCGCTCATAGCCGCTCTCGCGGCTGCACTCCGTGCCCTGCTCGTTCAGTGCCCAGCTATCGACGGCAACGTGCGACAGATGTGCGACGCGGCTCTCGCCGCGCAGGAAGCTCTGCTTCACCACGACTAGGCGCGTCACCGCGCCTCGTAAGCGAATGTAAACAACTTGCCCTCGCGCACTGTTTGGGCAGCCGCCGCCGCGTCTCTTTCACCCTTCTTTCAATTCCCTTTCCCTATTGTGCAGCGCGGTTGAGGTGTCCTCACCTGAGAGACAGTTACTGCGCTGCACTTTACCCCAATTTTTCTTCCCTCCAACAAGAATCTCTCTCTCTCGCCGTTGCCGGCTCGCTGGGTCCCTGCCTTTCGATCTCCCCGAGGACCTGCTGGACGGCCCAGAGCTGATCGTCTCGGTCATAGCTCTTCGCGGCTGCCTCGAGCCGCGGTGGGAGTGTTCTTGATTTTGAATCTTCTGGATATTTGACGCAGTCCCACAAGACGTGCGTGTAGTCTGCAGTCTCCCTCCGGCAGACTCTGCACATATCTGTCGGATATGTCTCGGGGTACATACGATTCATCAGTTTCGGGCTCGGTAGCGATCCGGTCTGGAGCTGTCTCAATACTACCGCCTCCGCTCGACTCAGTCTCGGGTGCGGGGGTGGGAAAGTCCTGCAAGCCAGGCGGTAGGCCTTCGTGATTTCATTGTAATCTGTCATGCGGTCCTTGGTTCCGAACCACGTCGGACGGTCTGTCGCCGGGGCGCGGTTGGTTAGCGCTCGCGCCGCGGCGTGTGCCGTCTCATTATGGTTCTCATTGCGTCCCGATGCGTCGCCCGCGTGCGCCGGGGACCGCTTGTCGTACTTTTCGTTCCTTTAGTTTGACCGCTCGCAGTACGCGCTCAGCCTCCCTACAGATTTGGCCTTTGGCGAAGTTTCGCACCGCCTGTCTTGAGTCGCTCAGCACCGTGTGGCAGTCGGCGATGGCCAGGGCGATGGCTACCTCCTCCGCTTGTTCCGCTCCGGCGCTTCTCACGCTCGCTGCCGTCCTCGTGGCGCCGGTTGACGCCTCTATGACGACCGCTGCGAAGGCGTTCCGTTGGTATTCGGCCGCGTCCACGTACCGCGCGTGTTCGTCGTTGGCATGCTGGTCAATGAGAGCCTTGGCCCTCGCCGCTCTTCTTCCCTTGTTGAACTCGGGATTCATGTTCTTCGGTATGGGGTCGATTCTGGTCTGGCGTCGGACCTCTTCGGGGACGGGGAGCTTCATCTCCACCTCGTTCGAGGTGGAGATGAAGGTGGAGTCGTTCGACTGAGGCCAAGTTGTTTTGGAAACGCGCAGTCACCCGTGTATTTGTGCGCTTAAAGTGCAGGAAATAATGCCCGGGAAAGGAGGGGTGCTTGAAAATCGGATGTTCAGATTTTATGGCATTGTTTGGAAGGAGTCTTTGCTGCGAAATGTACGTAAAAGTGAATTTATCTGTAATGCCGCTTATTCACTTACGCACGTTTCGCCTCTACACGCAATACTCCTGTTAGGTCAATATACCGAAATGATACATGCTTGTAATTTACTTTCTTTCAGCTGATGGCATCCGGTGGAGCATCGTACGGCAACGACTGCTGCTTACCTGGTGCCACAACTTTGGATGAATGCAGAAGCCCGGAACGAGCATTTATATAGAGCAAAATAAACATTTCATCATTTCAGAAGACGTCTTTCGTTTTCTTCATGAAATTGCACCTGACAGATTCGGCGCAGTGTTGTAAAGGTCAATCGCAATCATTTCTACGTAATAATGAAACGATTCCACGCCAAGACCACGCGAGATTCAGCAGAAGCGAAAAAAAAAATGAATGCCGCGCCGAGCAGCGGAGCCGGCGCGGCGGGTACCAACTGGTGTTCAAAACGCGCGCGCCCAAAACCGAAACCGGGAGGAGTCAACAACATCCGCTTGGTGTGCTACAGTCAATTCGGCCGCTGGGCTCTATGGGAGTGTCCGCTCTTGTTGAAATTTCTTTCTCTGATGTCTACAACAATATGACCTGTATGGCAAAGTGATAACTCTGCCCTTGTTCTTTTGTGAGCGACGCTTCCTTTACAACGAAGCGACCAGTACAGTGAAATAGTCAGGAGGCCTCAAGCACTCCGTTATAAAGGTGTTCGACTACATTAGACTTATTTGACATGACTGGCGCGCGTACGTCACGCCCCACATAGCACGAGGTAGAGCCCTTGCCTGCGCTCTAGCTGCCATATGGCCACTAGAAGCTCTGACTTCCATATGGCCAATACAATTAATGACTTTGTTCCTTGCGTCACGAGCGGGAGCGTGGCCGGTAACGCTTTCGGACGATGTGCTAAACTGCACCACCGCCTTCGGAGTCTGCTATCATTTCCCAGTCATTTAAGGCTGTTTCACATGCTGCGACTGCAACGACGAAAATCGGTGCTGTCGCACGCGTCGCAATGCGATTTTTTGAGGGCTCATTTCACATGATTGCGTGCATGATTGCGATTTCAACGATGCGACTGGTGCGACGCCCAGGGTTGCTTACTGCCAGGTTTCGTGGCACACGCTGCATAATTCTTTTATTGTAGTGAATAAAACGTTTACACTATAATATTATTGACTTCTCTTTATTAGAAGCAAATAATATGTACGTTTACTAATTTAAAAACGTTCGTTAAGATTTGTCTTAGGGTGCGCGACGGCGGTTTCTGTAGTTCAGTGCGACATCGCGCACGTAAACAGCTGTTCGCAGGTGGTTCAGCGCTGTGTGTTGTCTTATCTACATTCTATGACCGTTTCGTTCTGCCTGCGCTACAACAATCTACAAGATGACCTATCGACAAGTTCATATAGCTACCCTCACCGTATATGCAGTATTCGGAATTCGGCTGCCACGAAGTTGTCGTGTGAGCCCAACAAGATCCTCGCGCTACCCGTGCTCGGCGTCAGCTTCTGGAGAAATGATGCGTGTATATTGCCCGTCATTGCGCATATGTGGTGCCTGCTCCTAGCCATATTCTTACGCCAAACGCAACAAGAAGCACCAACCCGAACGCCCGCGTGTGCCCCTGAAGGAAGCCTCAAACGATCTGTGTGATTGCGACGTGGAATGAAAATCGTGTTGTGAAATTCAACCTTAGCGCTAGCCTGGTTCGTCCATCGCCGTGCTTGCGCTGCGAATATATATATGGGAGCCCTCTCTAAATATTTCTAAAGGCGCAAAAGCTGACGCATCAAATGTTTCGAGCAGTTACCGTCACTTTTGTAGAAACCTGTACGTTGTAACATAGCATTCTAAAAGACACGCATCTCGTCCACTTTGTTGTCTCGTGTCTCGCGCTGGTAGTATACTCGGAACTTCTAACTAGAAGACCATATCAATACGCGCTATTCGTAATGCAGGATCGTAGGCCCACGGCAGGCGCACTTGCCGTAGAATTTTTCAGCTTTCTGCTCAGCCTCGCGCGCCTCTCACGGTTAGCCTGTTTTGTGGAAATAAATATTATTATTATATTATTAATGTTATTAGATATTATAGTTTCTTCACTGTAATATATAGCAATCATCCAGATTTCTTAAGCTAGTCATGCATTTAATCTGTATTAGATCAACATTGTTACGACATGCTTATGGGAGTCATTTCAAACTAGATTGCTCAGCCAGAGAAAGTACAAACGCAAGCCTCAATGTTAATTCCAATTTGGTATTCCTAAACAGATTATATTGGCAGAATTTTATGCCTGCTTGCATTTCCTGCAATTCAATGTTCAGAGCTGGAAAAACTGATTCCTTTTCTAGCTGTCGAAAGGCTGCTTCAATGTCGATAGCAAGCTATAATTATTCATTTCGAAAGTGTGAAGCAATGACTATATGTCTAAGCTTATCAATGCGTTTTTGTTCCACACACAACATGAATGCATGACGTGCTTATGTACTTATTTATTTATATACTTCGCAGGCTGCAAGGTTGGAGTATTATGCAAGGGGGAATAAAAAAGTTGTTACAAAAGGAAGAAGGGCACAACATTAAGAAAAAAACCAGCAAGAAAAGCAGTACCAATACATTGCACCAACTAGCCCAACGTGTTTTACTGGCACAACATTATACAATACTTAACAAACAATAACAGAAAACGTTACTGCCCATGCACCCTGTAGAGACGGTGAACCAGCAAAGCTGAAATGTGCAGCCCTGGTGTTTATCACTGGGTTAATTCCAATGGTTTATTCAAGTCTTTCTACATTATTGGTTATGTCTGCGTTTCTTAATGAGGTTATGCACATGTTTGGCTTGGGTTTATCACATTCTTTATTTGAATGCCACACATTGCACTTTGCAAGATCACCATCATAGAAAGTGCAATGGAGTGGTTCATTGTGTTAATCCAGCGGGTCCATCAAAGTCTTTCTGAATTATGTTACGCACTTGTGTTTTGTAATGCGTTAATCATAATGTTTATGACTCAGTTATGCACTGTAGTTACGAAGTGACACACTGGGGCTGCACATTTCATTTAATTAAATACAGGGACACATTTTCGAACCTATTGGGAAGTCGGAGAGACTTCTGCACGCGCGCTCTGCTGTTAGAGAGAAACGACGCCACTATCTGTCTAGCCAATGGCCCACCACACCTTTGCTGTGATAATAATGACATCATGATCTTGTCTTAACCCCATCCCCCTCTGTGTCCCTTCCCTGCAATAATACGCAGATATAATGTATGTTTGAAATGCATAAGCATTTCTATGTCTACCCAACAAGAAATGTCTCCGTCCATCATGCAAGACGAATGCAATGGCTCATACCCCTACACTAGGGTTTTTGGGATCGGACCATGAGTGTTTCGCCTAGGCACATACAGCTTCACTGTAAAAAGAATGAACGCCTTTCTGCTAGAGACCAAGACAATCATGAGGTGTATTAACAAATGAAAGTTTATTGAACATGCCGAGTAAATGCTGTTCGACAAGCAATAAATCGAATTTACACAAAAAGCAGAAGCAAGATCTGATGTGTGTCCATACAGATCCCAACAGGAAACGCATCCATCTCTGAAAGTGTAACAGCGGCCATGCTGACACAAGATTCTCCCAGTGTATTTGCATCTACAGCATCCATAATTTCTCTAGGCAGCCGATCTCCACAGAATGCTAGCTTCTTCCTCTACAATGCACTCTCCACATCTGAGCATGCATTGTAGAGGAAGAAGCTAGCATTCTGTGCAGATCGGCTGCCTAGAGAAATTACGGAAGCTGTAAATCTAAAAATGCTGGGTTAATCTTGTCAGCACGGCCTTCGTTAGAAATGGATGCATTTCCTGTCGGGAAACGCACATGAATTTTTGCTTCTCCTTTTTGTGTATGTTCAGTCTATTGCTTGTCAGCTAGCATTTACTCGGTGTGTACATTAAACTTTTGGTTGTTAGATCATCTCGGTTTTCTTGTTTGTCCTATGTGTTCTCTGGTGCCATTTGCAGCCAGGTTATTCTTTTTTTTTTTAGACTGCAACAAGTCACTTTAATGGCCCTCATGATACCTTATGAAATCTTTTATTTGGCCAATGTAGCACGAATGTACAGTGTGAAGCAGTAAGAACAGGCTATGCTAACTTCTAATTAAAAGGTTTATTGTGAAAATGCAGTGATCTATAAAGGTTACCACAAAGTAGTACAGCAATAAAACCTGATAAAGACTAGTGCTT
Source organism: Dermacentor andersoni (assembly GCF_023375885.2). Lineage (NCBI taxonomy): Eukaryota > Metazoa > Arthropoda > Arachnida > Ixodida > Ixodidae > Dermacentor > Dermacentor andersoni. The sequence goes on along the minus strand of NC_092815.1, from coordinate 211,934,689 downwards.
GATGAAACCAAACATAAAAGCAGGAAAGGGAGAAAATACATATAGATATACAAGTCCAGGGGAAAAAGACATTGTGATCACCAGGTGTGCATGTGGCTACCTTCCAGGAAACTCATTTTTTCCCCAATGGCATGGAACTGGAAGAATGTGCTTGCATAAGCAAGCTGTCAGTCTGTCTATTGGAATAACAACAGTGTTTCTTGAAAGTCAGGATTGGCAATTGTAATGATTTTTTCCTGCACTTAGAATTTTCTCTATTTTCTTTCTGTAGCATATTTATTTATGTTTGGCTGCATCAAGCACCAATTTTTATCTATCCTTCAAAGATGTCTTTCTTTTTCTGGGGAAAACTCGGGGAAGGCAGGAGATGGAAATTCAAGACGATGAGCAACACGAGAACAAGGTGAAAGTAGGAGCCAACGTTTCCACATGTGGACCTTGAAGAAGACAAGTCCACTTGTCGAAACGTTATATGGGGTTTAAGTTTATGTAGTGTCATACTACTGTTACACTGCTATTGCCAGATCAGTGTACTATATGTGCCTTATGTTTGCTTGCATCTTCATGATTAGCAACCTCCTCTGTGTGTTTGGCAGTTGCATACAGTCTCCTGGCCCAATTGTTTGCCCCCATATTCCACGGTACGGGCCTGTTATGTTTCAAGTTCAGGTACTCCCGAGGTTGTGTTTCTGAAGGGAGGGGTAGTCGTCTTTGCATCTCATATGCTAGCTGGCATAGTATCTTGGGACGAGGTTCTGAGCTCTTGAGACAAAGAATTTGTGCTGCAGGCTGCAACTCTACTCTGTCTAGGTGCTTGTTCGTTAGCTCTTTCTCATAGAGGTCTTCAAGCATGGTACAATTGGAAAGACCTGTTATTACTACCCGATGCCTGTATTCGATGAGTTGTCTTTTTTGTGTGCTGCTGGTAATGCATACTGTACCACACCTTGGACACAAGCACAGCATCTGCGATTTTCTATAGTATCCACTCGTCCACCCCCATTATTTCGAGATTATTCTCTTCACCAGGTGTGGAAGTTGCGTCCAGGCATTGCATAATTGTTTCACCCACGTGCTGGCTCTGCCGTCATGGGCTTACACTAGCTGAGGATTTGTGGATGTTGACTTGCGGGCATATTTGTCCAGCTATGTAGATCACAATGTGCAATCTAGGGTAGTTCTTGATTCTAGTCTTTCTTTTTTTTTCCGACGTCGATATGAGCCGACTTATCAGAAAGCGAGAGGCCAGACTGGCCAAGAAAGTCTGCCGTGTTGTCGAGGGCTTGTTGCATCACTCTTGATTTCTGTACAAGATAGCTTTCCCATAGACTGTAATACACCATAGGCTGTAGTGTTTCTTGTAGTATGCCTGTGTTGTTGGTGTGTGTGGGCCTGATGTACCTCCAACTCTCACCTGGAATTTTCTGTCTTTCAGAAAGTTACTGTTTAAGTGCTCTACCAGAAATGTTTTTGCTCATCATTCCTCTTATTAGAGCAGCATGAGCTACTGCTGTTAAAAGCCTCTTCACTCTCTTCATTCTTTCATAAGCGGTATTACACAATGTCCTGCAATAAAGTTTCTGCTGCTTATGGCCCACTCATATCTGCCAGAAGGGACAACTCTTGAAAAAGGTTTTTTTTGTGCTATGTGTGCGACGTAGTATGAGCATTCACGCCTTGACATTTATACATCTGTAGAACCAGCTTCCTGACAGAGTACTTGCTATACCTGATCATGCTTATTTGTGCAGTGCTGTTGAACAATACATATTGATGCAATGAATATTTACACACTCGAATTATCACGAAAGATGGTTGTTTTACAATTCTGCCCTTTGCTTTCTATTGGTGTTAGATTTTGCATAAGCATGCCCCCTATGCAATAGCATTTTGAAGTGTAAGGGTTCAATAAAAGGTGAACTAAACCTAAGTGCAAGAGCTTTTTTTCTCACCTACGACTCCCATCGAAATGCGACTTCCATGGCTGGCAAATCAACCCCTCGCCTTGTGTTAGCAGCAGATTGCTATAGCCACAGTGGCAGGTGAACAAATTGAAGAACAATATTTCTGTCTATAATTTTTTTTCTTCCCTATATGCAAGTAAAGTTTGGAATAAGTTTGTCATTGCAAAAACAGCCCAGTTTGTAATCTTTTATTGAATAAACAACATATTGTGTATAGTTGAAATGCAGAAATTTGTTCTAAAATCCTCGGGTGATGTATGTTCTTGCAAGTAGCATGGTATTTCATTACTTATAAAGATAGTAATCGCAGCGGATATCGTTATATGGGTTTACACACTAATATATGTGATCACAAACTTATTAGAAACTTGCTAGAAACATGTAAGGCATGAATGTTTCTGCACACTTGATCAGCTGTGAACATGCAAGAACTGCTTGTACTGGCTGACTTCACTGCACAGTTTTGATTTACTTTTCTTCAGCGTGTCGTTTTATACTGGTTTATCCCCACAAGAACAGGCCGTTTGCCTGCTTTTCGCATTGTTGCACGAGCTCTACATAATTGTGCAGGTGGGTACGTCGTCACTTTGCCACTATAGCAAGCAATTTAATTAATCTACTAGCTGTACAGTTAATTACCTTGCAGAGCAAGTGTTCATACAGATGCAGTCAGGATACAAAGTCCGCAACATAGTCTATGTTTATTGGTTTCTGTGCAAGAAAAAAAAATTCTCCAGAGAAGAGGTGCAACTTAACGTGCATGTAATATTTTATTCAAACCACGGATTTAATGCTATCGTAGCAAATTCATTACGATAGCCTACACTTTTGCTCTGTCAAATTTAATAAGAGGCAAGATAAGCTTTCAAGATGTATCGGGAAATTCATGCTTGAAAACCGACAAGAAAATGCAAGGAACGGTACCGCGTTCAGCGCAACGTTGAAACTTCGGGTACTTTGCTGTCTTGTCATTTGCCCTTGCCGAGGTTGAAATAATTCAAGCTGCTCCGTAAGCGCGATTTTACAAAAGAACATTGTGACGACCTCGTCGTCTGCTGGGGATCGAACACCTCCTAGCACTGACAACTCGCAAAGGCGTACGAAGCAAACGTGAAAATGCACTTCATTTGCTGTGTAGCGTGTCAACAAACGCATAGCAATCGGAGAATGCAATCTGCGGTACAAGTTTTTTTATTCTCCCTTCGCGTACGTACCGAATTCGACGATCCACGTCTCCGCGCATTGCACTTGTCGTACGAGACGCCATTTTCCAAAACAAACCGGCGAAATAGCTCCGTTGACAGCTCTCCGCGCAATTTCGACGGAAAATCGCAGCGATCGGTGCGATGGTGCGACTGTGCGACCAACCGGTTGGTCGCAGCCGAAAATCGGGGGGTCGGCACTGCGACTGCGATTTTCATCGCAAACGACGGAAATCGCACTTCCGGTGCGACGAAAATCGCATCATGTGAAACAGGCTTTACTCGTTGCAGAACGCTACGAAACCGCTGCGAGACATTGTACCGCCTTCGGGTTCGGCCAAGGTTGTACAGTTTCTTTCTGGAGTAAAAAAAATTGCCGACGATTACAGTACTCCCTAATGCGAAATCGGTAAGTGTTTTCATTTCGCGATATATTGGCTGGCGCGGACAATCTGTCTCGTGCGGCAAATTGCAAACGGAGCGAAGTGTGGCGCCACTACCTCGCTAAACGGAACATCGCGAGAGGCAGCGCGTGGATGACGTGGGAGCGTGATTCACAGCAACCGCCGCACTTAGACCTCCGCTCATGGGGCGCTTTGTTTCCTTATATGGTATCGGTGGACGCGCTCTCCGCATTCTATAGGTGAACAGACGACGGCGAGACGGCGCGCTACTCTAGCGTCATCTCGTAGCGGTCGTCGCCGGAGAACCCGTCTTGGGCGGCATTACGCTTTTCTTCTCACGCTTTCGCCATACCTTTCTCCCCTTTCCTCCTCGCGCTCTTCGTTATCGCCGTGTTTCATGCCGGGCTTCGCTTCGCGTTCGCTCTTGCATCTGTCGCTGTGCTCGTTGGCTCGGTTACGCCGACGCTCAAAGCAGGAGCAGGCGCCTAAGAATTACGTACTAAAGTTATGGACAAAGAAGGGAGACCGATGTCTACCATTCCTTCTTCTTTTCTTCTTGAGCTGCTTCGCCGACCGCGCATGTGTTGGTAACTTCCAATTCTCTGTTAGTTGTAATTATTTTTATCTTTGCAATGCATCGCCATTCTTAATGTGTTTGAAACTAGCCCAATCTTCAGTCATTGTCCATTTCACACAGCTTAGCGTGACGAGAGCCGTAGGTGGCGGTAAGTGTGAACACCCCGGTGTGTTTGCGTTCGCCATCGATGCAGAGAAAACAGTCATGCGCCCAAAGCAAACTAGAGTCGAGAAGAGTGAGGAAGGAGAATATACTCTAAAATGTAGACTGATAAGACGGCAAAATGGTGAGTTCAAGTCTGAGTGTTCGCCTTCGTAGCGCAAGCTTCGGAGACGTTACAGCTGCGTAAGCGAAGACAGGTGATGCCCATGGGACACGAAGCTCTTCCGTATGAACGGTTTCATTCTTAATGTTAGAATTAATACACCATAGCAAATGAGCATCGGAAATGTACAGCGCTGAGCGACTGGAACGCAATACTCAGAGCGCGCGCCTGCCACCGTCTTCTTCCTTTCTTTCTTTTTTTGCGCTACAGGTGCTGATCGCCGTGGGGTCAAATGCAGTCACAATGCGTCACAAAGGTTCTCGCTTTCTCTGCAAACCGAGTTGCATCAAGTCGGTGTCCCCGGCGTTTACAGTCGGTGCAAAAAGCGCCGGCGACCATGCGCTTCGAGTATCGCGTTTCAATTGCTGAGCCATGCCCTGAACACTCTCAAGTTCAACAAATGGCCACAGAGGGCGAAAAAATGGACCTCGCGGCGCTGATAAAAAAACAGGCATAGTACACCAATTAAAAAGGTTCCCCATTGAGCGCATTATTTCTCGCTAGAGGCGCCGTAGTAAGCGCGATTTTAACCTAAAACAATAAACGAAGCGTTTTTATTACGTGACAAAGAGTACAAAATTATCATTCCTAATTTTCATTGTACTTTTTATTACCAACTTTGTTGTTTTTTGCCATTTTAAACGCAAGATAGCGTTCAGCATCATTGACCTCCCACGTGACCTCTGGCCTGGATTAAAATTTTTACCTGTATGTTCGCGTGCACGGCAGGTACGGATTCTTTGGTTCGTACATCGGTTGGTTATTTTGTGCTAGAACCAGTTTATTGCGCTTCAATATCTCGCGTTATTTAACTTGGGGTGTAAGCCCGAAAGCTAGGTTTCAGTCGTGAGCCAAGTGGAACACGTCTGCATCGAAATGGGAGCCGAATCCTGCTGCGACTGGGGACGGCAATACCGGTGAGTTGTTTAACATCGCTGCTTCAGTCGCTATGTAATATATTCGTCTCATTACCTTTTAGGCCGAGGCAAGTTAACCAACTAGATGCTGCATTACATATGGGCAGTCGGGACCTTCAGTTGATGTTTCCGAAATAAACTTTAGTTGCGAGACCATCGTTATACACACATTCACGAAAGAGAAAGCGATATCGGAACGCTCGTCACATTTTTCATCTCGTTGTAGTCGTAGCCACGGGTGACTGGGTAGCCTTATCAATTTATTAATTTTTTTCGAGTCCGCCGGCAACTTCTTTCGTCCACAGAACCGAATAACCCTTTGATAAACTGAAGCTAAAGTACTGAATTTAATGTATTAAACAGTTGCAAGCATGATAATTCACCCATATTTTGTACCTGTTGGTTCCAAATGTTCTTGATGTTCATGTACAATACTGAAGTATTGTACATGAATACAAGTATTGTATTGTATTGTACATGAAGTGAAGTATTGTACATTCATGTACAATACTTCATGTCAATACTTCATGTTCATGTTCTGATGTACAATACTGAGAGAGAGAAAAAACATTTATTCGAACCATCGAGGTGGTTGCTCTTGAGGTCGAGTGGGTGGTGTCCTCATTCCAGGACTCCACTGGCCATGGCTGCTCGACGTACTTGCTCGACGAGAGCTTCTTGTCCTGCCAGGGTATCGCCGGTCAGCTGTACCTTTCACCGCTCAAATGACGTGCTAGGTGTCTTTAAGTGTTGACGTTTGCCGCCGCACACCCACGAGATGTGAAAGAGCGCAATTTAGAAAACTGTTATTGTGATTTTCCTTAACAAGAAACATCCACTGAGTTTTTTGCATTCTCACGGCGGGCATCACCTGAATCATGTGAATGAATATTGGTAACTTGGTTTTAAGTTTTCCTCTGCACCGAAGTGGCATAAGCATGTCGATTAAATTTGTGCTATGGTAGTCACAAAGCTGGGTTATATTAAGAGGACCTAAGGAGAGCTACGAAACATCGCAGGCTTAATTACAGGCTACAAATCCTTAGACCGGCCTATATTGGATTATGCTTCAGTGGTCTGGTCGCCGAGTACTGCGCATATCATTAAAAAAGTAGATAACTTGGGAAACAGAAGTCGCAAGAACAATTTAATAATATACGGCTTGAAGGAGTCTTCTGTAGAAACGACCAAAAAGTAGAAAAGAAGGTTGTGTATGATATATTCATAGAAAAACTGTGAGTACCAACTCGAACTACTGAACGAATCCATAGGCTGGGCTCAAAAGGTAGAAAACCCGCCCTGGAGTTCTTAAATTCATGAATTGTTGCGAAAAGGCAACCCCCCCATCTTGAAAAATTCCTACAAACTAAAAGGCATATCTCTGTCTCTATGAATACTTCTCCAAACGGGTGCGTGAGATGCGTAAAAATCTATGGGTAAGCGCAAGTGAAGAGAGAAATAGGGGTGTCAGGGTTAAACTCGTTTATGACAAACTTAGTCTTGACGAAACTCTTTAGGTGTGGAATGACGAAAAAAGCCAACGTTATCTACTAAATAGACAGTCCCATAAATGACCAGTAACGCAACCCTGCCCACCCCCTCATCATTAGGAATCCTAAGCATAAATTGCAGAAGCGTATTAAGCAAAACTATTGAACTCGAAGGTAATATACTTTCGCACGATCCCGATATACTAACCGAAACATGCTCGAATGATTCAGTCTTCGACAGTGAATTTGTACCAGTTGGCTTCAATGGATTCAGGAAAGATCGCGGAGCTAGAGGAGGCGGAGTTTGCATTCTTTTTAAACATGCATTGAACATTATTAAAATGCCTGGTGTACGTAATCTCGAGTCCCCTTTCTGTAAATCTTATCACGGGAATGTTAAGTACATTATTGGTGTTGTTTACAGGCCGCCCTCCTCTGAAACTACCGATCTTGTTGAATTAAAAAAAAATTTATGAGCATTTTTTATTGATATGATATAAGGAGATGACGCACAATTTAAGGCGCCCGCTTCTCCTTATCTCTTGAATGGTTCCATCAAACAATATACAGGGTTCAAGATTACATATCAAAGAACCTTTTCACACAAGCACCAGGACTTGTCACGCATCGTTTTCACAGGAAGACTACTAAAATTAAATTATGGGGTTCTACGTGCCAAAACCACTTTCTCATTATGAGGCACGCCGTAGTGGAGGACTCCGGAAATTTTGACCACCTGGGGTTCTTTAACGTGCACCTAAATCTAAGTACACGGGTGTTTTCGCATTTCGCCCCCATCGAAATGCAGCCGCCGTGGCCGGGATTCGATCCCGCGACCTCGTGCTCAGCAGCCCAACACCATAGCCACTGTGCAACCACGGCGGGTAGGAAGACTACTACGTAAGAAACACATGGTACATACAATATACAAGGTAAATGTCTCCACAGTTATGTGAAAAAAAAGTCTAAAAATGCAAACGATACTGTCGCCTAATAACACAGTCTCTAGTCAGCGGGTGGTTCATACATCGTGTAAGTGCATTAGCACATATAGTCACAACGGAACAGTCAACATAACATAATCCACCAACACATGCATATATACAGCGACATTGAAATGAAAGCAACAATGAAAGCGTTAATAACGTCCAACAATGCCACTGTCTTCAAGAAAAGTCTTTAGCGATTTTAAAGCACTCTTCAGCAAGGACGTTGTTGGCCAAGGACCCAAAAGTTTCTTCATGTAAAAAAAAGGAGATCGGTTTACTTTATCCGGCGATTTCAGCGTACCAAACAATGACTGGAACTCGTGGACAGTTCAGAAGCAATGCGACAGAGCAGGCAAAGCAATTAATGACTTGGTATACAGACTGTTGATGACTTTACTAGGACACAAGGTCACACTAGATTCACACTTGTTTTTATACGTGGTATTCATGCTCATAATGCTAAATGTAAATTCATCCCGGCATCTCTGATCACCAGATGGTACTACTAACGCTCTCGTGTGTATCTGTGAACGCAAATAAAACAAACTGTGATTTTCCAAACTTTTCATCGTGAGCAGATGATGTTTCAATAATAGCCATGTTTTCTTTTCCTTTAGATGCGTTTTCAAGCAGTTACGCTAATGTAAACAATCTCTGACAGTATTTAAAGGATATGATTAAAGAATGTATTCACCGTTTTATACCCAGTATTGTAAAAAAAAACGAAAAGTAAGAACCCTTGGATAACTCGATCTCCACTATAGCTGAGATGAAAACTGAAAAGACTAAAAAAGAAAAAAAGCTGTCTAACGAATTTCTGAATACAAGAAATATCCACCTTAACCATTTAACTCCGAAAACAAGTTGCGAAATATATACAGAATTACCATCGAGTACTTTTGTCGCATTTTATTTCGCCATCCCCAGAAAAATTTTGGCGTCTGGTTTCTCCTTCATCACGCAACTGCGGCGCTTCTGATATTGAGGGCTGCATTACCCAAGACCGCACAAAAATGGCAAACGCGTTTAACGATCATTTTCAATCTGTTTACACTAGAGACAATGATTTTATGCACCATTTCAGCTCCTTCCTTCCGCCTAAACCCGATATAGTCATTAGTGAACAGGGCATATTTAATATGGTCTTAAATATTCATATAAAAAATCGTGTGGTCCCGATGGCATCCCCAAAGAATTTTTAAAGCGGCATGCTGAGTGGGTGGCAAAGTACCTTCACATATTGTTTTCGAAATCATTGCAGGAGGGAGAGGTTCCAAAAGAGTGCAAAGTAGCGAAGGTGAAACCCCTGCACAAAAAGGGCAGCAAACGCTGCCATTTTTGCTGTTTAAAAGATTACCGTCCCATATCATTAATCTCAGCCACTTGCAAATTGATGAAGCACATTTAGTATTTCTCGAGGGGCACAACTTCATCAAACACGAACATGGGTTTCGCAGGGGCTTTTCAACACAAACTCAATTATTAAAAAACATACATGATTTTGCTGTTTCTATATAAATGGAAATCAAACTGACGCAATTTTTTTAGGCTTTCGTAAAGCCTTTGGTTCGGTTTCTCACAATAAACTGCTTTATAAATTAAACTTGGTGCTGCAAAACCCTAAGCTAATATTCTCGATTTTATCATATAGTACTGACTGCCAAGAATTTGTATCTTTGCTGTGGTAAAGTTTTTACCACAGCAGTTTACCACAGCATTGCTGTGGTAAAGTTTCAGTGTCGTCCGGTGTCCCACAAGGCTCGGTGCTGGGACCCCTTTTTTTTCTCATCTTTATAAATGACGTTGATGACGACATCCCAGTTAAAATTAAACTATACGCAGACGACTACGTTTTATACTCCGAGGTTAAAAGTACATATGACCAGCTGCTCTTAAATCAAGCGTTTCAAAAGGTTGCGTCATGGTGTGAAAATTGGCAAATGTCCCTCAATCTTGAAAAAAACAGTAGCAATGAAAATTACTCACAAAAAATACCACTCATTTATCAATACGGCATCAAACAATTTTCGTACCGAAGTAACAGAGTATAAATACTTGGGTCTCCTCATAACAAGTGATCTTAGAAGGAATGAACACATCGACCAAGTCCCAGCAAACATACAACGCAAACTATGTTTCTTAGCAAGGCTCTAAAACTTTCTACCCCTAAAGTCTGTCTTCTGTCATTTTGCCTAGGTTATATTACGCCGTTGTTATCTCGGATCCGTTCACAAAAAGGAATATTGAAAAAAATTGAAATGATTCAGAAAAGAGCAGTTCGCTTTGTAAACAATCGTTATGACCGCCAATCTCTAAGAGACTTGTTAACCAGAGCTAACATGAAACCTCGAGCCACGAGAAACCATCATTCGCGTTTAAAATTTCTGTATCAAATACAGGCGGGACATGTTAAGGTTGATGCATCTACAGTTAGTCGATTCTCCTCAGGTTATAACACAAGACAACGGCATGATCGAACATTAGCACCATACCAAATACATTATCATGGTTTTCAACATTCATTTTTTCGAAGAACGATCTGTGATTGGAATTTATGAACAAACGACCAAGTGCTGTAGCCCTCTCTGGCAGAGTTTCTTTCGAATTTGTGCGCACAAATCCCGTCCTTTATATATATATTGTTCATGTGCTTCGCTAGCCTGCTCTGTATGTTTATTGCTTAATATGAACCAAGGGCGTGTATACCGTATGTATGTGTGTGCATGCGTGTTTATGGATGTGTTATATATGTATATATATGTGCCTGTATCTGTACATATTTGTGTAACATGTGTGTGAGCATATGGATTGCATTTTATACCTTTTTCCTTATTTTTTCCCTCGTGTCCACCAATATTATTGTATGAAATCGTGTATGACTTATTTCTCACCCTACCAAAATTCCGACCAAGGATTGTAGTATTTCCAAATAAATAAAAATGAATGAAACACGTTACACAAGAAAGCCATCGCTGACAACGACAACAATATTTTTTCTGAGACAGCCAGGAATCTTCAAGACATGCCTAGCATCCAATAGGGCGTTTTTCAAATGTTTTACTTAGCCCTAAAGCTGTGCACAATATCTACTTGCAGCATATTGGGAGAATTACGTCATAATATATATCTTAAAAGCGCATATACTAAAATACTAAGCCACAACTTAGCACCTTTACTTCTCTAAATTTGCGATACCATGCTCACATTTTGATGATTGTGGCGTCCCAACAGCTGCAAGCGCACGCGTCACAAACGACCTTGCACACTCCTTTTTATCATCAAAGTGACGGTCCTATACCACCTATATCTTGCGGTTTCCTGCACAGTGAGACGCGGCCGCACACATTTAACAAACCCTCGAGCTTTCTATAGATACTTCCAAAGTTTATGAAGCTTATCTATATAAAACGGTAAAGAAAGGCGCCATCGATGATGGGATCAAACCTGTCTTCCAGCACAGCAGCCCATTGTTCTAACCATTAGGCCACGATCACACGCATTCTTCGCTTTGAAACGTCTGGCGCGTACTTCCCTTGCCAGTTTTTCGCATCCTTCGTGACAGCTAGCGTTTTGAGACGTTCTGTTAGACTGCACTTCTTTAGCTATCGGCCCACGTTTTTAGACGCGTAAACATTTCTATGCCTACCCAACGAGGAAACCCGTCAGTCCGTCCTTCACGTACGACAAATCGCTATAAAGAAATTATAAAAATATACACGCAGTATCTACAGTGTGATTTATCTAAATGATGCGTTCGCATTTGCAACTAAATCACGTGCTGTTCGTCGTTCTTATGCTGTTGTGTTTGGTATAAGTGCGAGAAACACTACGAAAGAATTGTGAAGCAGAGAAGCGCGGTTGAAACATCGAAATGTTAAACGAGACCAGCATTAGACGACGAAGAACAGCAGAGCAGTGGCAGGGTTCACTGACGTTATATGATGGTGCGTTTGAATGATGCTGCTGCTTCGTGGAGGATGAGCACTGGCCGATGCGTGCTGTACTACGTGACGTAATTGAACAGTGTCACGCTTGGTAGACCTCGTACGTAGACGTGGTCGATTACGCTGCCTCCTCTTGATGAGAACCATTATCAACCGTGATCAACCGTACCTCAGTGGCGGCTGCGTATGGCGCAGCCGCGCGCGCGCTATCTTGAAAGCGATCTGCCATGGGGACAGAGTGCGCCGAGTGCTGATAGCTTCTTGTGCGCTGTGTTCGCGCCGCTTAGTTCGCGTTGAAACGTGAGGCAGCCCGATGGTGAATTCGCTCGCTGCTGCGGACCCTATCTTGAAAGCGATCGTCTTACGTGACGGGCGAAGGGACGCGTGGACGGGTCTCCGCGTTCGGTAGGCATAGAAATGCTTACGTATTTAAAAAAAACGAAATGAATTTGAAAGAGAAAACGTTGGCCGTGGTGAGTTTCGAACCCACGGCCCCACGCTCAGAAGCCGAGTGTCTCATACGCCACTATCCTAACAACACTCACGCTTGCAGAAACTTCTGAACCATACGAATGTGTTGTAACAGTTGTACAAGACAAGTGTCGAAGAACAGCTTCTGTGAAGACTTTCCTCAACGATTTGGTGATGGTGAAAGAAAAGCCATCTCTAGAACCACTTGTAGAGCCAACTTGGAGCATTGTAGACATTAGGAAATTTTCGATTTTGCAAAAATGTAAGCCAAAGACGCCACCGATGGGATTCGGTGGTCGCGGGATGCGCCTTCCGTTGGGGCATTCCTTCAGTAACCGCAATGTTATCAATCCCTAAGGGCTCTTGCGCTTCGCGCCGTGTGACAGATAAGCATTCAGAGTTGATAAGGAGTGATGAGGACTTATTATGGGTTTCATCAGTGTTCATAATGGTTCGACGCGGATGGATAGGTAATAAAGAGCGATAAGGGCTTGTAGTGGTCGAAGCAATTTGATAAGGTTGATAAGGACTTATAAGGGTCGGAGGAAGTCCGTTAAGATTGATAAGATTGATATAAGTCGGACCATCCCCGATAAAGTTGATAATGAGAGATAAGGGGTTATAAGAATCGGATCGATTGTCATAGGACTTATGACGACCAATGAGGGTTGATAAGGGTCGGATCGTGGCCGATCAAGTTGATAACAACCGTTATGGTTGACAAGGGCCAGACGTAGTCCGATAAGGTTGGTAACGACCTACAAGGGTTGATAAGGATAGAATCGATTGCGATAAGGTTGATAACGACCGATAAGGGTTGATAAGGGTCGGGCCAAGTCCGGTAAGGTGGGGAACAACCGATAAGGATTTTTGTCAGACGGATACCTGTAAAATCTGAGGTCTGGTTATTATGCTATCGCATTAGTATATTCGCATCCATGGAAGCAGTCATATCAGATGTTTGTTTTAAACACATAAACATTTTTACGCCTACCCAACGAGAAAACCCGTCCGTCTGTCACGTAAGACGAATCGGTATAAACAAATTAATGCATAAAACTATTGTAAAGTGCCTTTTATTCCATTTTAGAACGCTGCCAAGCAAGCTGCGTGGTCACGAGCTCCCAGTGCTTGGTCGCGCCATTTAGCTCTCCTCATCTTCGCTCGCTCGTCCAAACGCTGATGTGTACGAGGCTGAATCAGAAAGTTTTTGCCCCTATTTTCTTGTTTAGCCAAATTACGCTGTAAGTGCGAGGTCAACATGTCCATTCCCAGCGGTGGAGCTTTCTTGGACCGACGCGGCCTTATCTGCCGATAGCTCCGCGGCACGGCGCTTCTGTCACTTGTTGAAGATGGCGGTTGTGCTTCACACATCCACGGCGTACGAGCTACGAAGTGTGATTCGTTTTCTGTGGAGCCAGGAACGAACGCCCATAGAAATCCACAGGGAAATTCAGCCCACGTATGGGGAAAGGTGTGCGAGGTGATGTGAGGTGATGGTGATGTGAATTTGCAAAAGGCTATGAACACTTGCATGACAATGAGTGTACGGGGAGTCCGCGTGGCTTGCTGACTGATACCAGTGGCATCTCAAATTTAGTTCTGCGATAGGACAAATGTCTGAAACTGTGTCAGGATCATGTGGGAAAATAGTGTGAGGTACATAGAGTAGTACGTATATCTGTTATTACCTGTATGTCCGTTATTTTGACTACACGACCATCGCGACAGTGTGGTATGCAGTCTGGAACGGGTTGCGATTGTTCTGATCGCTTCGTTCTTTCGAGCGTCCTTGCTTCAGTGGCCAAATGCGGGTACGCATTAAGAATTTAAAGGAGTCAAAAACCGTGGGTGCACCTTCGGACGGACGCTGGGTACCTGAACTAAGCAGGTGTCTTGTAGTAGCGAAACAGTTGTCTTCGAGTGAGTCATTTTCTGGACAAGAATAACAGGAGCGATTCTTGGACTGCGTTCCCAACCAGCGTATGTCTTGTTTTTATATGATCCACGTGACGCCTGTGCCGCCTGCCATCTTGAGTCATCGTTGCAAGGGACCTCTTGCCACATTCTTCAACTACTACAGCTAATAGCCAGGTGGGATTATTCAAGAAATTATTTATCAACACGTTGTCATCTGGCGCATAATTCTTTCTCACGTCGTCCACTTTCCCATTTTCGGTCTCTTTTCGGGAGTTTAGCGCATCCATATAAGATGGAAGCTGCCTACCAAACACTAATTCTGCAGGCGTTTTCGTTGTGGTGTTCGGTGTTGTACGCTGCTTAAATAAAAACAGTGACAGACGGCAGGAGAGGCTTCCGTCCGTCTGTTTCTTGAGCGCCATCTTCTCCCCTTGTCCAAATTTGATGTGTTTGATCATGTTTAAGTTTAAGAAACGTTGCATTTCCGACGAAAGGAATGTTGTGTCATTATCAATAACTATCACTTGCGGTATGCCTAAAATGGCGAACAGTAATTGAGGCAGATCCGTGGCTGCGGTAGTCGATTGTGACGGCACTTGTCTTAATTCAAGCCGTTTGGAGAAGGCATCCACTAAGATTAAAAGCTCTGGTCGTTCACCGGCCCTGCAAAATCAATATGAACGACCTCCCACGGTTCACTTGGACGGGGCCATTCCGGCATTACAGCTGCTGGAGGAAGACGGCTGTGCATCTGACATGTCTCACCCGACCACACCTTGGTCTCGATGCCGGCGTCCAATCCAGGCCACCACAGGTAACTACGAGCGAAGCGTTTCCTGGGTGGTTAAAGTGAAAGAGAGCCAAAACTTCCTCGCAACTCGCGAGCCCCATAATACGCAACCAGGATGCGTGGAAAGTTCTTGTACCCGACTCTTGTAGGATTGGAAGTTTACACCTTGCCATGACGCTGTTGATCCTGTTTGTAGCCCCTTGTAAACTTGAGGAAGCGTGGAGTCTCCCACTGTCAGCCTTGCTATCTCCTCTGCAGTCAGTGGAGGTTTGTGCATCAGCACGTCTCCTGGTGCCACTAGTTAGGAGGTCCCCCCGATAGTTGTTACTTCGGGACCTCAGAATGTGTACTTATACCCATCTTGTTGTGATAATATATGGTACGCGGGAGTGGAAAGTATAAACATATGAAGACAGTGAGCCGTGCGGTGGCGAAGAGGACAGCGACTCTTTGCAAATACCCGCAAGAGAGCCATCATCATCATCGACACCAATTTGGGAGCGTCGGCAGTGGCGCCTCAAAAAGCGTGGCGCGAGAGAGTGTGGCCCGTGGCGTGAGCAGTGCGCGAGGTTCGGCGTTCGACGGAAAACAGCTTCCTCGCTGGGCGTCTGGCCCATAGGAGCTATCGCCGCCCGCGCCAATACGCCACACCCGAGTTAACGCTGTAGCCCGCTGGGAGGTTACCTCGCCCCGCTCTTCCGCTGGGCAACTGGTCCAGGAGGGCTGGCGGTCCTGAACCGGGGCGATCGAGCGTTCGGGTGAGCGGCCACAGGGCTACCCCGCCAGCTGTGGACGCGACCCGGTGACTGCGGCTGTGGGCTCCCGAGCGCATACCCCGCCGGAGGGAAACCGGGCACGCGGAGGCTCCCGTCTATCGACGGTTGAGCAGGGCCACCTGAGCCCCGCGAGGTGGTCCGACCCGGCTGTCCGACCCGGCCGACCGCCGACCGACCCGGCCGTCCGACCCATATGTCCTAAAAATTGCAATCCAATGCTGTAATGTCCGCAGGTGTGCGTAAGTCGTACTTTACGATTTTTCTGGTGTATGTTACTTTAAGAAATTCAATTAGTGTAGTAACATTTCTGCGCTAGACGGAGGGTCTGCATGGTTGGGTATGCGTGGTTCGGTTTGTATGGTTCAGTCAGGCCCCGCACACTTTCAACTTTCCAGCATTCTTCACGGAGGGCGAAAAATCTATCGCGGCGCGTTCCAGGATGAAGCGCGGAAGTGGAGCTACGCAATGGTGGTGGTGGTGGTGAAAAACGTTTATTTTGCTCTATATACATATGGATTTAGCGGTTCTTCAGATGGCTTCTTCCATCTTGATTTGCAGGGTTGGTGCCCCTAGTCCAGGGCCCCACTGAGGGTTGCTGCCGTGCGAGCACGCCTTACTAGCCCTTGCTGGACTTTCAGGATGTCGCCCGAAAGCATCCTCTCCCACTGCTCCGCACTCGGGTTTTCTATTATGGTTATTTCTTTTGCTTTTTGGCAGGCCCACGTTATATGATATAGCGTGGGCTTGTCCCCGCACCAGGGGCATCCGTTCTCATATTGGGCAGGGTAAATTTTGTTTAGTGCGTATAAGTTCGGGTATGTCCCCGTTTGTAGTTGCCGCCAGATTACGGCTTCTTCTCTGTTGAGTTGTTTGTCTGGTGCCGGATATCTCATTCTGGCGCCCCTGAAGTAGTTTAGCGTGTCAGCGTATGTTTTGCCTACCGGTTCTGGGTCCTCTATGGCGGCAGTGTTCTTGGACGCCCGGTTTGTTGCGTACCCTCGAGCTATCCTATCTGCCTCCAGGTGTCCCTCGACACTCGTGTGTCCCGGTATCCAAACTATCGCGTGTTTGCTTTGCATGTCTGTGGGTCGGCCGTTAGAGCGGAGAATGTTCAGCGCTTTGCGGCTGATCCTGCCATTCATGTAATTCCGGCATGATGTTTGCGAGTCGGTTAGAATCGTTAGGGATTTGCCTAGTCGATAGCCCTCCACTGCCGCTAGAGCTACGGCCGCTTCCTCGGCTTCAACTACCGTGCAGTTCCGTATTGACGCGCTGGTGATTTCCCTGAGGTCCGAGCCAATCACCGTCGCCACTTTATGCTCATTGCCTTCTTCCCCTTTGCCGGTGTATGTTGCGGCGTCAACATACACCGTTTCGTTCCGGGTGGCCAGTCTCCTTTGCACGTACTCTGCCCTCGCCTCCCTGCGTGCCTTGTGCAGGTTTGGGTCCATATTTCTGGGTATTGGTGCTACCCTGATGGTACTGCGGTACTCGTCCAGGATCGTCATGTTATCTTGTACTTCTCGTAGGGTTGATTCGCCACCGTACCTGACTAGAAGTCTTCTACCGGTTTCAGTTTGCTGTAGTCTTTGGAATTGTGCGATCCTTTGGGCTTGTACCGAGAAGCTGCTAGCCCTAGGGCTGCACAACAGCTTTGAGGAGCTACGCAATTTGGCCGCATACTTTGAATTTTTTCTGCTAAGGGCGCTCAACGCGGCTAAACATTTGATCTATAAATGTGCATATAGTAACCGAAAAACATCGTTAACATGCCATTTTGTTACAAAATAAGTAGACAATTGTTTTTATTGGACTTCTCATCAAGTCTGTGCTTTATTATCTGAATAAAGGCTTTGAGACCCCACTGACGCGTAATAATCAGCAGCCCACTGGTATCGATTGCAATAAGTGCCATTTATCGATTCAAATTGTACGGCGGTAATGTTTGAGAATGGGGTGGTCGTTTGAGAAGCGTCACGCAGGTTCATTTTTATTAGGTAATAATATCTTGGTCAGTTTACGCGTCCAACATTCGATAGCCGCCACCAAATGAACGTGTTTGAAAACGGTGAATTTTATCAGGTGCGGCGTTTCACTGGCATAGCGGCTACATGCACGGCTTCCGTCGTTAGAAGTGGTCTGCCGTGTCTGGCCGCGTAATGACGTGTTGCTTGGGAAAAAATGTGCTAGCTAGCGTGAAAATTCGCCGCTGGAGCTGTGTACAGTCCGTTTGGAAACTACCCACGAAAGCGGATTAACCTTGCAACCTCTTGGTTTGTACATGGGTGAGTAAAAAAGCACTGCTTCGCATTTTCAAATTTGAATTTCTTTGCGTGTGACTACAGCCTCCAAGAAGCTGCTCATATTTGTTCACCGCTTTGGACTCTATGGTCTCGGGACGTACAAGTCAAAAGTGAATATGTCACCACTGGGCCAGAATCCTCCCAAGGTATGTTTCTGAACACTTCACCTAGAACGGTGATTTGTTAATTTATTGGACTAACTTTTGCTGCATTTGTTGCTTCTTTGCATGGCTTCGTGTTTTCTCTTTTCAGGAATAAAAATAGCGATGTGGGCGATTTGATTTAGATCCATGGTGTAAAATTTCTGCAGGGCGAAGCATTGAAGTGCTGAAAGAAAAGGACAAAGACGAACGAAGGAAAAATGATTGCAAGAGGACAGAGGAAGACGGATAGAAAAGAGATTATTGGTCTGCGAGCTGCCCACGCTAAGCCATAAGAAGCTCAACGGCCACCATAATGACGACATGTCCTTTTGAACTATGTGCCTAACCATAATATGTTTGCAAGTTTACCAGGTAAAGGGGTGTGAGCCCTATCAAAAAAGCAGCAGTCTACAGTGTTGTAACCGAACGGGAATGCTATAAAATTTGACAAACAAGCTTACTTGCATTTAAGGGCATCTTATGACAACCGGAGAAGTAACATGTTGAGTGCCAACTTGTTTAAAGTCGTTATAGCCATCACAACCAGAACACAAACAACGTAGTAAACTCCTACTTATAATTCACAAACTATGTCACCTGCTCTCTGCAAATCAGCTTGATGAGCATTACCAGCGACTATCACATGCTCCCTCACAACATTAATTTGTTACACCAAAATGCAAATAATCTTAAAATAATTTTAAAACCTTCAAAAACACTCAATGCAATTTTGAGTAAAGTATACTTCATGTTGACTGAAGCCCTGGCAGTCACTCTTCAGGTTATTATTCTTTTGTTTAAAGTACCTTCAGAGGCATATGGCAAAGTGATAGAGTAAACACACAAACAAGTGCAGCGAATTCTGGTAACTTAATGATTCTCCTGAGCATGCAATGTAAGCTAATGTTTTGCAAAAAAGTTTGTTGTCGGTAATGGCCACTATAATTAAGGGAAGGTGGTTCCATTCCTGAGATGTACGGTGGATGAAAGATTGAAAGGAAGACTCCGTGTAACATGAAACAATTCCTACCTTACTGCGATGATCAACGCGGTTTGAAATGTACTGAGGCCGCAGTATGAAGTCGTCGTGAAGTGTGGTGTGATGGAAACTTTTATGAATTAGCGAAAGGACGAGCGCTCTGCGGCGGTTAGCTAGTGGAATAAGTGCTAGGTTAGTTTTCATTGAGTTTATACTCGCGGTACGGTTATAACGAGAAAGAACGAAACGAGTAGAGTTATTTTGTACTAGTTCAAGTGAAGTAGTAAAATTAATGCTACTGGGATCCCATATAGCAGACGCATATTCAAGTTTCGAGCGTATTAGAGTGTTGTAAACCTGTAGCTTTAAAGCAGACGGTGCTTTGGAAAGATGGCGGCATAAGTACCCGAGCTTGTGATTAGAATTCTTAATGACGTGCTTTATATTAATTGTGCAACTTAAGTTATTCGTAATGTGTACACCAAGATACCTATATGACGTGATGAAATCTAAGAGAACGTTGTTAAGATGGTAAGTGCTAGGATTAGAATTATATGTACCCGCCGTGGTTGCTCAGTGGCTATGGTGTTGGGCTGCTGTGCACGAGGTAACGGCATCGAATCGCGGCCACGGCGGCCGCATTTCGATGGGGGCGAAATGCGAAAACACCCGTGTACTTAGACTTAGGTGCACGTTAAAGAACCCTAGGAGGTCGAAATATCCGGAGTCCCCCACTACGGCGTGCCTAATAATCAGATCGTGGTTTTGGCACGTAAAACGCCATAATTAAAAAAAAGGATTTCATCTGGATACGCGCATTATTTTCCATTTGTTAACGTACAGTTCGCATGAAATCAATGACTAGGCTAGCCCTGCACCGTAAGAGATAGCTACGAAAGGCAAATGCACACAACCGGCCCACTCCAATGTTCTCAAACATGACAGATCGCTAAAAAAATTGGAGAGCGCCTAGGCTTCGCCTTTAAGAGTGGAACGCGATAGTATTCAAAGACCCCCGACTGCTTTTCATGCTTCCCGGCAATTGCAGCTTATGTAACCGCAATGTTTACCGGGAAACGCTGCCGGCGAACGCTATGCACAAAGGCAAGCTTTCTGGTAGAAACGCGGCCTCTTGCATGGGTCTATCTCCTGTTATTGTTTCGCACATTTAATATTAAAAACAATTAACTATGGGGATTTACGTGCCAAAACCATTTTCTGATTATGAGGCACGCCGTAGTGGAGGACTCCGGAAATTTCGACCACTTGGGGTTCTTTAACGCGCACCTAAATCTAAGTACACGCGTGTTCTCGCATTTCGCCGCCATCGAAATGCGGCCGCCGTGGCCGTGATTCGATCCCGCGACCTCGTGCTCAGCAGCCGAACACCATAGCCACTGAGTAACCATGGCGGGTGCACATATAATATTGCAACATGAGCAGATCTAATATAAAGAATACGCGTTGTCAGTGTTTTTTGTAAATACATTTGTTTGTGGGCTGCCATTCTCCAAATTCGAGAAATTCCGAGAAATTCCGAAGCCGCCGATAAAATCAGGAAGTGACGTTGACGTCGCCGGCGCTCCTCAAGGAAGGAGCATGCCACTTCCTACAACACCACCTCCTCCTCCACCGCCCAGGCCAGACAATGTGGAAAGGACCGCGAAGAGCAAGTCCACTGAGAAGACCACATGTGCCGAATCTTGGCCGGCTCTACCGAAACGACAACATTCACCAACAGAATCACAGCAAACTTTCGCTGGACAACCCCCGACGTCTACTGTCGGCGATTTGTGCGACCAAGGCAGGCAGGTGGCTGATATGCTGCAATCGCTAATTAATACAATGCGCATTATACTGAACAAGCTGGAAACACCAGCAGCTCGAAGCGCTCCGCAAATACTGGATGCACTAAATCCAGCGCTTGCTAGCATCGTTTAAGCATCATGGCTCGACCAATAGTCCCCTTCCGCACTGAACTTAAGAGTGCGTCGATCTTTCGGTGGAATGCCAGGGGTCTAAGGACCCGTATATCAGACTTTAGCCAATTCATTTTTACGAATCGCTTCCCCATACTGGTCATTTGCGAACCAAATACATCAACTCCACTCAGACTGTCCGGTTGCTGGGTCCGTGGCCATCATTACTGACGCAGCATTGCATGACATCCCTGAGGCACGTGTACCAGAAATGAACGTGCTATTTTCACTCGAAGAGCTCGGTGGTGCGTTGGCGACCTGCAGGCGTTCTCCGTCACCAGGACATGATGGCATCACGTATGCTGCCCCATGCCACCTTGGACATGACGCACGTGATGAGCTGCTCAACTACTACAATGTCTTGGCAGAACGGCGTCATTCCTAAACAATGGAAATCGAGCCGCTTGATCCCCATTCTGAAACCTGGAAAGTCTCCGTTTGAGCTCTCATCATATCGTCCGATTGCGCTTTCGAGCTGCGTCGGCAAAGTGATGGAAAGAATGATTCTTGCTCGCTTGGAATGGTACCTGGAACGATTCAGCATCTATCCGGACGCCATGACAGGCTTTCCTCGAGGTCGCACGTCCATCGACAACGTTATTGACATCGTAACATGGGTCCAAAATCAAAAAAAGCCTCAAGCGCCTATCTGCGGCACTTTTTCTAGATATAAAAGGAGCATACGACAACGTCGCCCATGAGGCCATACTGAACTCACTTGAGGCTGTTGGAGTTGGTGGCCGCATATATACATGGATTCGGGACTATTTGACTGAGAGGCGTTTTTTCTTACAGACCGAAGACGGCCCAACTTCAGACCATTACATCTGCCGCGGTGTGTGGTGTGCCGCAGGGTGGAGTGTTGAGCCCTATTTTGTTTAACCTCGTCCTGGTAGGACTAGCGGATTACCTACCGCAGACAGTTCATGTCTCAATATACGCCGACGACATTTGCATCTGGGCCTCTGCGGTGACTCGCCCTCAGCTAAGAGCCAGGCTTCAGCGGGCGGCAAACATGACAGCGTCTTATCTCCGAGAACAAGGCCTCAATGTGTCTACTGAAAAGTGCGCATTACTTGGTTTTACGCACAAACAAATGTCATTGTATCCTGTTTCCATCGCTCGTCAAAGCGCGGCAGACGGGGAGAGGAGCTCCCCAACTGTAAAGCGAGGAGGTCTGACCGGCGCCGGCCCGGCGGATGCGTCACTTCTCGTCTCAACGTGTCCGTGCGCCGCCGTCACGTGCGCCTCATCCCGAGCCGTTCCTTCTTGCCCTCGACTCTGAGAGTATAAAAGCAGCTGCCCCCGGACGCCGAGAGAGGCTCCGATTTCTTCCGTCGATTAACGTGTTCTCCCGTCTCTCCACTTCGGTCGACCTGACCGGCCGCTCTTTTGCGATGCTATAATAAACAAGTTGTTCTGTTAGCAGTCGACTCATCCTTTGCCAGGACCTTCGGATGCTTCCAGCTGTGCCCCTGGCCGCCAGGCCAACGCTACCCTTGGGGCTTGCGACCCATTTACAACAACTGGTTGCCAGCGGTGAGATCGCGACAACGGAGGCCAGCAGCGAAGATATGCGGTCGACTGTATGCTGAGCAGCACAACGACCATCCGGGAGCAGTGCAACGAGCCCTGTGTGATGACTGGTTGCCTGCAGCGGAAAGACTGCGCTGAATTCTTGGCTGCGAGGTTTGGTGAATGCAGGACTTTCTTCTTCTGAGTTTTGCCAGGCTTTTGTTAATGTCAGAAACAGAGCTGGTAATTGTGGTTGTCGTTGCTGCCGGGTTAGTTTGCGGCTAGACAATAGTAGGCAGTAGAGAAAGCAGCATTCAGAGCAGCCATGGATTGGAAGTCGTTGCGCAAACCGAAATTGCTGGAGCTTACAAGAGAGTTGGGTCTGGATGTCTCAGACAAACTCAGAAAACCAGAACTGCTAAGGGCTATTCTTGAGTTAGCAGCTGAGGATGACGAGCTGTAGGAATGGCTTGAGACCATTGAGGAGAGGGAGACGGCAAAAAGAGAGGAGCGCGAACGTAAAGAGCAAAAAGAGAAAGACGAGCGCGAACGTAAAGAGCAAAAAGAGAAAGAAGAGCGCGACCGTCAACACGCTTTGGAAATGAAGCGTCTCGAGATAGAGATGGAACGCGCTCGTAATGGAAGTCAAGCACACGGTGCAGGAGAACGAGTATCGTTCAAAATGACTGACCTGATGCGGCCGTTTAAGCTTGGAGAGGACATTGGTTTGTTCCTGGTTAACTTTGAGCGAACGTGCGAGAAGCAGGGGTTCTCTCGGGAAACGTGGCCACAGCGCTCGCTCACTTTGTTACCCGGCGAGGCAGCCGACGTAGTCGCTCGCTTGAAGAGAGAGGAGGCAGAGGATTTCGACAAAGTGAAATCAAGTCTGCTAAAAAAGTACAGGCTGTCAGCGGAGGCGTTCTGTCGGAAGATTCGGGAAAATGAGAAAGGCATAAGTGAGTCATATACAGAGTTTGCCTACAGGCTAATGTCAAACATGCAGGAGTGGCTCAAAGAAGAGAAAGCGTTTGGTGACCACGAGAAAGTTCTGCAGTGTTTCGGGATGGAACAGTTTTATAGTCGGTTACCTGAGAACGTGCGGTACTGGGTCTTGGATAGGCCAGACGTTAGTACGGTGGCTAAAGCCGCCGAGCTAGCCGAGGAGCTGGTGACGCGTAGGGCTCGCGGATCTAAGGACGGTCAAAAGGGTGAATTTGGCTCCAAGTTTGAGAGGCCGTTCACACCCATGAGAGCAAGGGGAGACCCACGTAGTGCGGATGCGAGTGAAAGCAGTCCGACCGAACGTAAGGAGACCGCGGATGCCGAAGCCGAACGCAGAAAGCGGTTCAAGACGAGGCAGCGCGCGTGTGTTATACGTGCCAGAAGCCGGGTCACTTTTCGGCGCTGTGTCCAGAAACAAAAACAAAAGTCGTGTTTTTGTCATTATGCAGCACTGACGAGAACATGAAGCTTCTCGAGCCTTACATGCGAGACCTCCTCGTGAACGGGAAAGAGTGCCGAGTGCTTCGTAATTCCGGAGCTACAATGGATGTAGTTCACCCCTCTTACGTAGAACCCGATATGTTCACGGGCGAGTGCGCATGGATCAAGCAAGCCGTGGAAGCTCATAGCGTGTGTCTGCCCGTAGCAAAAGTGCTTATTGAAGGACCTTTCGGAGCACTTGAGACGGAGGCCGCACTGTCATCTATGCTGCCCCCCCCCCCCCCCACCAGTACCCGTACCTATTTTCGAACAGGTCCGATCACCTCCTGCGCGAGAAGGGGCTTTTGTTTGGTGAGGCTAGCGTTCAGGCCTTAACCAGATCGAGAGTTCGGGAGCTCGCTGCAAAGGCGGTAGTTGCGGGGCCGACGTTGTCGAACAATGAGAAAGGGTCGGAGGCGCAGCAAGCTGATATTCAGAGCACGTCCGAACTGAATAAAATTGAGCCTGTAGCGTTGAAGGCACCAAATACTGGAGAGCACATGCCCGACACGGGAAAGTTAGAAGAGCTATCTGCAGATTTGCTCATCGCGCCTACGTCAGATGGACTCAATAGGTTGCTAAAAGTCAGCCGGTCGGCTTTGATAGCCGAGCAAAAAAAGGATGGCAGCCTAGAAAACATGCGCTGCGATGTCAAGGAAGGTATCGCCAAGGAAAATGCTCGTTTTGTGGAAAGAAGTGGGGTCCTGTACTGAAAGTATCTAGACCGCAGGGGAGTGGAGTTCGATCAGCTGATCGTGCCTCAGTGCTACCGTCAGGATCTGTTGCGCTTGTCGCATGGGGGTTCGTGGTCCGGACACCTAGGAGTTAAGAAGACTAAGGACCGTCTCTTGCAAGAGTACTATTGGCCAGGGTATTTTCGTGAAGCAGAACACTTTGTGAGGACATGTGACACCTGTCAGCGGGTGGGCAAACCAGGGGACAAATCGAGGGCGCCGTTGAAGTTGGTACCTATCATTACGGAGCCTTTTAGACGGCTCGTTATTGATACAGTGGGACCTCTGCCGGTAACAACCACGGGATACAGACACATTTTGACTGTGATCTGCCCAGCGACAAAGTTCCCTGAAGCAGTGCCGCTTAAAGAACTCAGCTCAGTTGAGATAGTCAATGCACTACTGTCCATATTTGCGCGAGTTGGTTTTCCTGCGGAAATCCAGTCAGATCAGGGCACAGTGTTTACTAGCGCTTTGACGACAGCCTTTCTCGAAAGGTGTGGGGGGAAGCTGTTACACAGCTCAGTGTACCACCCACAGTCGAATTCCGTTGAGAAGCTCCACTCCGTCATGAAGCGCGTGTTGAGAGCATTGTGGTTTGAACAACAAACTGACTGGTAGCTGTGTCTGCCTGGGGTGATGTTTGCATTAACGACCGCGCCGCATGCGGCTACGGGGTTTTCGCCAGCTGAGCTGGTGTACGGTCGCTCGCTGCGGTCTCCGCTTCGCATGCTTCGATACGGATCACTGCCCTCTCCAATGGCTGCAGACCATCTCTTCCAAAAATGGCCGCCCCCTGCGCTGCAGCCTCGCTTTGCAACAATATTCCTTTGAGGTGCGTTACAAAAAGGGGAGTCTCAACGGTAATGCCGATGGCTTAAGTCGAGGCCCCTAACGTAGGAATCAGCCTCAAAGTTGTTTGTTACTGATGTTTTTCTTCCTGAGGCAGGATTTTTAACATATTGCTTTTGTTTAGTGTTTCAAAGTCATGACGTGCTTTCTAGTGCAATTTTCCAATTTGTGGACGCGTTCTGAGTGCTGCTAGACTACTGTAAGGAACTAGGCAGTAGTATAAAAGCGGAAAGAGCCTGGCATGGCTTAGTGAGGGTTGTGTCGTGCTTGCTGACTGAGCGGTTGAGTTTTGGCGTAGTTCTAACGCTTGCTGGGAACGAGAACAAAAATGGCAACTCTCCCAAAGTCACTTTGCAGTGTCCTGTGTGAACCTGAACGTGAGAACGAGGCCTTCTCGGTGCGCTGCGCTCAAGAAACGCTCAGGGACGACCGACTTCGGTTATGAGCATCATCGAGCGAAATCACCTGACAGCGGATGCAGTCCCCTGACCATCGGGATCTCTCTCCCGGCGGGGCGGTCTGTTACGTTTCGCCTCCGACGTGCTGTATAGCCGGCGCGGATGCAACGGACGCCGGGGCTTCGTTCACAGCAGCGGACATTTTGGCCCGTTCAGCGCTGCCGCAACGCTTCCTGCCAAGCGCGTCCAGGCATGTTTCAATGCCACGTGGCTTCGTGAGTGTGTGTGTGTGTGTGTACACGTTGGTGCCCACGCTTGTCAAAGCGCGGCAGCCGGGGAGAGGAGCTCCCCAACTGTGAAGCGAGGAGGTCTGACCGGCGCCGGCCCGGCGGATGCGTCACTTCTCGTCTCAACGTGTACGTGCGCCGCCGTCACGTGCGCCTCATCCCGAGCCATTCCTTCTTGCCCTCAACTCCGAGAGTATAAAAGCAGCTGCCCCCGGACGCCGAGAGAGGCTCCGATTTCTTCCGTCGAGTAACGTGCTCTCCCGTCTCTCCACTTCGGTCGACCTGACCGGCCGCTCTTTTGCGATGCTATAATAAACAAGTTGTTCTGTTAGCAGTCAACTCATCCTATGCCAGGACCTTCGGATGCTTCCAGCTGTGCCCCAGGCCGCCAGGCCAACGCTACCCTTGGGGCTTGCGACCCATTTGCAACAGTCGCCATTGCTCAGGTCTTCAAATTTCTCTGCGGGAAAAACTGGGGTACACCAGTCCATTCTATGTTGCAGCTGTACAGGGTTTTGTTTCTCGGACTCCTACGTTACAGCCTACCAGTGTTGTCAAATGCATGCAAGACGAACTTTCGCGCCTTGGAGAGCATACAAGGTCAAGCCCTACGCACGTGTTTAGGGCTGCTTCGGTGCACCTCACCAGCAGCAAGTATCGCCATCGCGGGAGATCATATAATCCAGACACATGTAGCTGTCGACTCTCTCAGAGCGCACATTCGCCATCTATCAAGGATCCCCGACCATCATTTGGCCTCCCTACCAGCCGAGAGGCCTCAAGCGACCTTTCCACGAGTGATTAGCGCTCATCAAGAGTGCATACCGGCATCTTTTACACCGGCGGCGAAGCCTTCCTCTCCCCTGTGGTGCCTGCGACAGCCTCAACTGAATTTTGCTATTCCAAGTGTCCAATCTTCCAGCGCCGGCTCTGAAGCAACTTACGCTCCTATTATTGCACCAGACATATCATGACCACATTCATATATATACCGATGGTTCGACCTCACCTACCAGCTCAACTGCCGCATTCGTCGTTCCAGCCAAGAACGTTACAGCTAAATTCAAATTGTCGCACACGACTGCACCTACATCGGCAGAGCTTGCAGCTCTCCATGCAGCTATAATGTACATCATCATCATCATCATCATCATCATCAGCCTGATTACGCCCACTGCAGGGCAAAGGCCTCTCCCATACTTCTCGAACTACCCCGGTCATGTACTAATTGTGGCCATGTTGTCCCTGCAAACTTAATCTCATCCGCCCACCTAACTTTCTGCTGCCCTCTGCTACGCTTCCCTTCCCTTGGAATCCAGTCCGTAATCCTTAATGACCATCGGTTATCTTACCTCCTCATTACATGTCCAGCCCATGCCCATTTCTTTTTCTTGATTTCAACTAAGATATCAGTAACTCGCGTTTGTTCCCTCACCCAATCTGCTCTTTTCTTATCCCTTAACGTTACACCTATCATTCTTCTTTCTATAGCTCGTTGCGTCGTCCTCAATTTAAGTAGAACCCTTTTCGTAAGCCTCCAGGTTTCTGCCCCGTACGTGAGTACTTGTAAGACACAGCTGTTATATACTTTTCTCTTGAGGGATAATGGCAACCTGGTGTTCATGATCTGAGAATTCCTGCCAAACGCAGCCCAGCCCATTCTTATTTTTCTGATTATTTCCGTCTCATGATCAAGATCCGCCGTCACTACCTGCCCTAAGTAGATGTATTCCCTTACCACTTCCAGTGCCTCACTACCTATCGTAAACTGCTGTAATCTTCCGAGACTGTTAAACATTACTTTAGTTTTCTGCAGATTAATTTTTAGACCCACCCTTCGGCTTTGCCTCTCCAGGTCAGTGAGCATGCATTGCAGTTGGTCCCCTGAGTTACTAAGCAAGGCAATATGATCAGCGAATCGCAAGTTACTAAGGTATTCTACATTAACTCTTATCCCCAATTCTTCCCAATCCAGGTCTCTGAATACCTCCTGTAAACACGCTGTGAATAGCATTGGAGAGATCGTATCTCCCTGCCTGACGCCTTTCTTTATTGGGATTTTGTTGCTTTCTTTATGGAGGACTACGGTGGCTGTGGAGCCGCTATAGATATCGTTCAGTATTTTTACATACGGCTCGTCTATACCCTGATTCCGCAATGCCTCCATGACTGCTGAGCTTTCGACTGAATCAAACGCTTTCTCGTAATCAATGAAAGCTATATATAAGGGTTGGTTATATTCCGCACATTTCTCTATCACCTGAGAAATGTACATCAAAGAAGAGCCAACAGAGAAATGGGTGGTATTTTTTTACTCTAAGACAGCTCTTCACAGCATCAAGTCTGCATTACGTCACAGAACTTACGAGCAGATGATATCTGACATCAGGGAAGTGCACCACCATGCTCTTGAAAGAGGACACCACATTATATTTCAATGGATCCCTGCTCACTGTGGCATCGTCGGCAACAACCTAGCTGACAAGGCTGCCCGGTGTGCCCACGAAGATACCAAGACGCGTCCAACACCTTTGGCGAGGTCGGACGCTGCCAGAGAACTTCGCCTACTTGCACGCAAGAAGCCACAAGATCTCTGGATTTCGACTGCCTTCAATTGCAGATTACGTAAACTGGACCCGACGCTACGGCTACAACTGCCATCTAGCCTTTCCCGCGGCGAAACAACCTTGTGTCGCTTGTGGCTGGGAATGGCGTTCACGAATGCATACTCCTACCGTATGGGAATGGCCGAGAGCTCGATGTGCCACTCCTGTGGGTGCGAGGAGACCATCGAGCACCTATTGTGTACCTACCCTCGCTACGATGTCCAACGCCTCTCTCTGCGGGCAACTTTACGCCGACTGAACTCGAGACCGTTCACCGAGTCAAAGATACTCGGACCGTGGCCACACCCGTCACTGGCTCGAAAAGCGATTCGTGCACTAGTGCAGTACTTGAAGTGCACCGGCTTAAGAGACCGTTTATAGTGTCCTTGTGTGTGGTGTCCCTCCCACACGTACTCAGTGCTTACTCTCTCCCTTTCTTCCTCTTTCTATTCCCCTTTCCCCACCCCCAGTGTAGGGTAGCAAACCGGATGCTGTTCTGGTTGACCTCCCTGCCTTTCCTATCCTTGTTTTCTCTCTCTCTCTCCGAGGAATGCGTTTGTAAAGAATGAAAGGCATGGCGTGGGCAACTTTGGTGATAGAAGAGCGGTTAGGTATACGTGGTTTGGAATGATATACAACGAAAGGACGGTCGACGCTGGGCGCGGGACTCCGACACCGGCTATCGCGTTAAGAGGAAGCTTTAGCTAGGGTGCTCCTATTTAAATACATGTAGAAGGAGAATTCGTTTTTCTTGGCAACAACTGCACCAAATTTGGCGAGCTTTGTTGGATTTAAAAGAAAAACTTAAAATCTAGTGACTGTTGGTTTCGAATTTTCGATTTAGGTCGTCAATGTTTTACTAAAAAGTGGTAAAATCAAAAATTTTCACGAAACAAAACTATCAAGTTTACAACTCTGTAACTCAGCAATGAAAAATGATATCACGATTCTGTGAATTGCATCTAATAGTACATCTAAAGCCGACAAAATTGATGCGCTACACATGAATCTAAAAAAAGATTACTTATATGAAAATACAGATTTTGGGGTACTCTTGTACACAACGTAAGAAATTCACGGAAAATATAAAATGACATGTAGAATTTGTCCCCTTTCATGGATCTAACGGATGCCGTTTACAGAACCGTGATATCCGTTTTTGACGCAAAGCTATTAATTTGTAAACTTCGTGCTTCTATTTTTTTCAAACTGCAAATTTTTGAAAATTTTTTTAACAAAATTCAGGCCCTAAATCGAAATTCTGCTTCCAACAGTCACTAGAATTAAATTCCTCTCTCAAATGCAACAAATTTCATTAAAATCGGTTCAGGAATCATTTCAGAAAAACGTTTTTGCCTTTTACATGTATTTGAATAGGCCGCGTCGGAGTTGGGCCCGAGCGAAAGCTTGCTCTTTAAACATTTTTTTTCTTTCTCTTCAAACAGCAGATGACAAACGTGAGAAGTGTGTTCCCCAAAGCTTTTTGAAATATACTCTGAGCAAGTTTGGCCTAACATTCAGCTAATCAACAGTGCACGGGCAAGGGAAGCCTCTGCGTGAAAACTTGTGTTCGTTACGGCCCTCACAAATATGGTTACTTGTTGAAACGTTGGCTCCAGGCTGAGGCCTTCCCTTGCTCACCTTAGTTACCCAATTGAAATGTTTGCCTCCTTGCAACCTCTTTGACTTGTTTGAATACACAAACCGACATGTTTTTTCAACATGAAACCGTAAATAGCATTTGCCAAGTATCCGCGACATTAACTGCTTTACTTATATCTTTACTTAGTGAGTCCTTGTTTATTCACACGATATTTGCAGAAGTTTTTCTAAGCACTGCTGTCTCCACAACGTTCCTCGCTTTCCTACGAGTACTCCATTTGCATCGAAGCCTTTACTGCCGCACCTGAACACTAAATGTGCAGCAGAAATATCAGGAGCAGACAATAGAGAGTTTTAGCCCAGCGGGTTTACGGCCAGCGGAGCGGAGCGGGCGAGCGGAGACGCGACTGCGCATGCGCACCACGCTGAGGCGGCCAGCGGTTTTACGGAGCAGCGTTTACGCCCGCTGGAAAGCACTCCCCAGCGGAGGGTATACGCAGCGCGCGAGCGTGTATGGGAAATGCAAGATGGCAGCCGCGAACATGAACGCCGGCAGTTCTGCATCGACGACGGCGACTGCGGCGCTGACCCGTACATTAGTACTCAGTACATTATTAACAAATAATGTACTGAGAACATGTAATATATATTTATTCAACATTTCTTGCATTATAAAAGCAAGCGTAATTCAAATTCATTTCTCAGTAACTCCTATTCGGACCACTAGGTGGGGCAGCAGAGCGCCCCGCTCTAGGGTGCCTCGATGTCCTCCTCGCCCGCCGCTCCGTTCAGGGTGGAGACAAGTGCGTCGTCTGCTACGGCGTCCGCCATGTTCTTGCCCGCTGCGAGCGGCGCGTTGTTGGCGCGCGTGTGGATGAGCGGTTTGACGGAAGCAATGCGCTTGTTTGATTACTTCGATTACGAATTTCTCTACTATTAAGAAATATTTTTGCACCGAAAAAATATGTGCGCCTTCCCTAGGGTCCCTCTTTTATGCCTGCTCAACTTCCTGTTTCTATTTAGTGTCGTTTTAATGCTGTCGTCTGGAAGTACCCTCGTAAAACGCGTTGCAACCATTGATCAGCGTCCTGGCGTGTTTTGTTTACGAACTGTAAATACAGAAATTAAGTTGCGCGGGAATCCCTTTGTTTTACAATGGGAAATGATCCGTTAAACACAAGCGTTCATAGAGGAATGCAAAAATTGCTACGCTGCCTGCATTTCTGTTCTTCGCGAAGAGTTACGCCGTGAGCCTGTGTTGCTGGTGAGCATGTTGGTATGCAGCCCTGGAAATTCCTATTGCATAAGAAGATGCCGGCGGTAAAAAAACGAGGTCAATAAGTGACGAGTAGATACGTGATTTCGGTCACGATGTTTGGGTCGCCATGCAGGTTTTTATTATGTCAGCTGTCAGGAGGTGTCAATTGCCACAGGTCTTTCGTAGATCTCAGACCAATGACCAGAAACTACAATGAAGCCTTGAATTAACTTGAACAAAATAAATTAGAATGTCAGCTTGCAGCTCAGTTTGATAAGTTGGAAAAAAAGCGGATACCTTGCACAGACATAAGGTGAAAAATCAGCACGCACAGCAAAGTAAGAATAAACACATGAATGAAAACTATATTAAAAGAGTAACACAAATGAAACGAAAGTTTTTGAATTCTGGCGATATGCATTAAAATTTAATTTCAGTGTTCACTGTAGGCTCACTCCTGCACACGTCTTGCTTGCATGCCCGTCAAGTCCCGTTGCCGCGGCTTGACGCAGGTGCACACGCAGCCTCAGTCTCGCGTAGTTTGACACAAGGAGCTTTTCCACTGTTTCTTTGTGTTCCTGACAGGCGCACGTTACGCCCCACCGCAACATCTTTGTCAAGTATGCGGTTACAGCCTTCAAAGGAGATTTCATGGTGAAAACGCTTTCCGTCCAGGCGGTGATACCATTAAAATGTTCCTCGCAAGATTTAAGAACCAGCATGACTGCATCGCTTGGGTAATGAAGGTTGCTGCCTTCAGAGACGTATTCCTTGAGGGACGTCAAGTACGCATGCTCACTGCTGCTTGAGCCTAACAATGCGGGCTTGCACTGCTCGCAGTGGCCAATAGATTTGAGGATCCCTTTTATAAGAAACCCACCGATATGAAACAAAATCTCGCACTCAGCTGATGTTACCTCTTCGACAAAGGGGATCTCCGAGTCATCGATAGCTTCAATCTCGGCTGCCGTTTGTTCTTGCATACCTGCCGACAGCAGGTCGATCAGGTACTGTGCGTCATCGACATCGTAGCTAGTCGTTGACGGTGTGTGGAAGAATTGGCTGACACAAACAAGCTTCAACGCACACTTCACATCGTAGGCGCTTGGAACAGGCTTCCTGAGACGTATAACCGAAAATAGATTTTCCAAGCAGTCCTGGAGCAATCGGCTCGTGAGGAAGAACTTGTAGCCTTCACTTCTTAGAAGGACATCCTGCAGGCGAATGATCACAGATGTGGCTATCAAGAAACCCGCCTGTGAGGGCTTCCATTGGGATGTGCTCCCCATGTTTGTTCCCCGAATGGTCTCAGACGCCAAGCACAATACGTCTATGGCTGCGTGATATTTGTCCATGTGTTCAAGACTCAAGGCAGTTGATGGGTGTCGTGATGACATAAGAGCATACCACTTAAAGACAAGCTCTAAAAACCACGCTGTAGTTTCCGCCTCCGGATCCAAGATCTTCTGCTTTATCAAGTACCGAATCCCGGCAGGAGCTTCTCGAAAAAACTGAACGGCCACTCCCACCTTCATCTTCGTAAAATGCCCGTTCGACACGTGGATGTCCGAGAGCTTTGGCGCGACTTTCAGCTCCCGTTTTTTGTCAAAGTCTACCACTGCGCGCACGTGCTCAAGTTTTACTTCCCTTGAGGGTAGGTCATGTTGACACTTGGTTGCATCACTAATGGTGAAAACGACAGAACTCAAAAGTTGGCCCCTGATATTCTTAAGTACGTGTGCAGCATCTGCAGTGAAGAAGAGTTCTTTGTCTTCTAGACAAGGATGTGGTATCGAGCATATGGTGTTGGAGTTCCTGTGGCTAGAGAAGCGAAATTCACGCCACATTGCCCTGTTGGAAGAACCCATATCCGAAGTGACGACGCGGATCCTCAGGGAGATATCTGCGCAAACTTTCACGATATTCAATATGTAGTCTTTGAGAATAAGGCCGTCTATGCTCCTTTCAGTAAAGTGATAGGCAATCACTTGTTTCCACCGCCGGTTAAGACCCCCTATCATGAACACCAAGGCATGGTGGGCAGGTTCATCCGGCTTTGCAGGTAAAGTTGTTCCCCCAAGAACAACATCTTCAGCGCGATCAAGCTCATAGCCCCTGGCAATCTCCATCTCGTCTAGTAGCAGAACACAGTCTTTTTCAATGTCTTGCATACCCTCCGCTTTCGTTTTTAGCAGGTCGATCACGTCAGTCAGGATACCGGGCAGAAAACTGAGTGCCTGTAGGCGACGCGCCAGAGTTCTGTTAGTTGGCAGCGGGTACCCGAGTTTCCTTAAGGTTTCATAGCCGGACGTCCCGCATGAAAATTTAATTTGAAGTGCTTGCTTAACACTTTGCGGAGACCAAGTACTCCCTTTGTTGCTATTGCGCGACAGTGCCTGTATTTGGTCTTCGTTAAGGAACTTGATGTTCTTTCCGAATGTTTCAATGTTACCTTCGAGCTTCTTAACTTTTTTTCGGAGACCTTGGATTGTTGAGTTTGCCTGGGTATGCAATTCTTGAAGTTCGCAGTATTTTCGTGTCAGGTCTGCGAGCTGCTTACTTAATTCTGCGCAAGAGGTACAAGCAGACTGCAGGTCAGAGGCCCCGGCATTCATTCCACTGGCTGAGACTTGCAGACCTGCTTCGTCTGTTACCAGTGCACTTGAGCTGGCGTCGTGTGGGCTGCAATTCTGTCCTTGAGTCAGCTCAAACCTGCCTGGTGACGACATTGGGTCCATCGCAGCTTCATGATCATCAGTGGCTATGTCGTGTTGATCTTCAAGTAGGGCCGAGAGGACAGCGGGTCCGGTCCTATCCTTTGGTGCCTTTCTGTGACGAGGCAAAGCTGCGAAATGAAAGGATATCATCAAAATGCATCCCATAAACAGCATTATGCAACAGCGGTACATGCCACGAACGACTTTCTTAATGTCTTTTCACTTTTCTGTCGAAAGCACCGCTTGTTACATTCGTTACACGCTTAGAACTCCTGTAGAGCGACAAAATGTCATTTTCGGTCAGGGTCACTAATATATATATATATATATATATAATATATATATATATATATATATATATATATATATATATATATATATATATATATATATATATGTTACGTAGCAACAGCTTAAGAACGACCCCTCCCCCACCTCCTACCGAGAGATGAAAATGGAACACGCTGAAAAATTGAACAACTTACGTCTGAAGGAAAACACTGTCGGCACCGCATTTGGCTTTAGTTTTTTCCATCCGTCTGCTCTGTTTTGCTCGAAGCTGTCCTCTTCGAAATGAGCCTGCGCGTTCATAGAAAGTCGTAAAATTTATTTCCTTCGCAAGATATGACCAATGTTCACACGCCTACAATTGCTGTGTTTCGTACGTTCCTAAACATTTTCCGAACTTTACTGCAGCTGCTACATTTAAAACCGCACTATTATGTTATGCAAACAATTCCACACGTGCGAGTAACGTCCAAGTAACGTTAATTAGCAATGGTTATACTACAGGCTGCCAGAACACTGTCGAACTTTGGGCGCACCATTTTTTTCCAACCAGCTTTTTCCTGGTTGTCCTGCACCGTCCGGAAGGGCGAGAGGAACGACTCAAATTGATTCGCATGCAGCACCGAAAAGCTGAAAAACATCAACGAACGCGCAACACACCACGCCATAAACAACACAGACGCGCACATAGGTTTTCGGAACATGACGGGGACAGTCAAGATGTTATTTTTTGTAAACACTTTAATGTTACTGCTACTAGTTTGCTTAACTGGTAATCTACTTGTCAGCCCAATGTTAACTACCAGGAAACATTATACGCAATCTACTTCGATCATCACTAGCGCTTAAGAAAGTCCACGTCGGAAAAATAATTCCCACGAAGCGCCTCAGTACTCACACTGCATATGCACGAGGTGTTCGTGGGCTGCCATTTGTCCCGCTTGATCCTTGCAGTCCACAAAATTCTTCTTTTTGTATCTCTTGGGAACTGAAACATTCGCCAACCATTCCTCGAGTGATTACTGCACAACGGCACGCAGCAGCCGGGCATTTTGTGCCGACGACACCCAGCGAACTCGTCGCAGCAACGTCCTACCACCTGCTCCGTGCAGCGCGCGCGGCGGGCATGAACATGGCGGCGGTGGCTAGAACGAACCGGTTCTGGCGGCACCGGCGCCGTCAAAGGATGTCTCCACCCTGAACGGAGCGGCGGGCGAGGAGGACATCGAGGCACCCTACCCCGCTCTTTACCCCGCTCGAGCGGGTGAGTGATCCGCCGGGCTAAAATTCTTTTTTCGCGAGCCGCTCCGCTGGCGCAACGGTGGCGACCGCGAGCGGAGCGAAACGTAAACCCGCTGAGCTAACAGTCTCTAATGTGTGATGTAAAATTTAGCATAACGTTTTTTCTTCCCTACACTTCGTGTCTCTCGCCAATGTGTTATGAAAACAATGGGACATCGCAGCTCGAGTTCATCTTGCTGACAGTACATCTTTGCCGAGCACTTTTATTGCGACAATTGTATGGACACCCCAGACGCATTTCTGCCGTTGGCGTCGCCGTGAAGTTCTGTACAAAATCGCAGAGCGATAAAACCGAGTGGAAGCGAGCAAGGGTCAGCCGGCGAACGCGGTTCAATCTCGCGTGCTCGAGCGACGAACGTGGGCCGGAAGCGTGCCCTCTCCTGTCGCGCGCGAGTAATGGGAGTCAGGCGAGGAAGGGAGGGTGTTCTTCTCCGGCGGCTGCTAAAGCCTCCTCGCCCGCCACTCCGTACAGAGTGGAGGTATCCATGGAAAGGTTTGTAACAGCGCATCCAAGACAAGGACAACAGAAGGAATAAAACGACGACACGGCGCTGGTCGTCGTTTTATTCCTTCTGTTGTCCTTGTCTTGGGTGTACCCGCCGTGGTTGCTCAGTGGCTATGGTGTTGGGCTGCTGAGCACGAGGTCGCGGGATCGAATCCCGGCTATGGCGGCCGCATTTCGATGGGGGCGAAATGCGAAAACACCCGTGTGCTTAGATTTAGGTGCACGTTAAAGAACCCCAGGTGGTCGAAATTTCCGGAGTCCTCCACTACGGCGTGCCTCATAATCAAAAAGTGGTTTTGGCACGTAAAACTCCACAATCTAATCTAATCTGTCTTGGGTGCGCTGTTACAAACCTTACAATGAATCCCAACCAACTGGCCCAACTTGCCGTTCTGATGGAGGCATCCGCGGCGTCTACTAGGGCGGTGGGCACGCGAATGGCGGACACCGTAGCAGCCGCCTTTAGCGGACGCCGTAGGGAAGCATTGCCAGCGCTCGTGTGTCTTGAAAGCAATCTGCGAAGTGGCCAAAGTGCACGCCCTTGTGGATCTCATCTTCAAAGCGATCTGCGGCGTTTGCAGAGCACGCGTAGTGCCGGTAGCTTCGTAAGCGCCGTGCTTTCGATGTATCGTTCACGTTGAAGCGAGAGATGCACGAAGGTCAATTCGCTTGCTTCTGCCGCGATTCGTCACTTCAGCGTTTCGACAGTGAGTTTGCGCGCTCATCGAGCGAGATGTGTTCATGTTTACCTGTTCGCACGTGACGCCGTGCTTGTTAATTTAGTTAAAACACGTTGGCGGGCTAGTGGGTTTGAATGCATGATAATATGTGTAAGCGCGACTGAACAAGGACGTAAAAAGAAGCATACACGCAAAGACAGCACTGTCTGTGTGTCTCTGTTTCTTTCTACGTCCTCGCTCAGTCGCGCTTACACATTTTATCATTGTTAACTTACCTAGTCAGCGAATATTTAAAAGGTTATACGGCCGATAAATCTACTATCCTTACTTCGTACAGCCATCTACTAATTTGCTACCGCATCTGTGCTTCGCCTTTCGGGCGGAACTGCTGATTTTTTTTTATTTTTTTTAAATATAGCTGAAATCGTTGAACGCAGACAATATTCTATGAAACACGTCAAGCAGCACTGTATGCAATACAAGTACGAGGATATCCCAGCATAAATATCATTGTCTGAAGCTTCGTTCTCACTGCTTTAGCCGAACCCGATGAGTAAACTCCATTTCATCTTTCAATTTCATTAAATAGATGACCACCCGTTTTTCTGTACGGTGTAAACTCAGTGACTTACAGCATTAATTCCACCTCACCTGTACGAAAATTGTGGTCATGTGCTGCTTCATTCACCATTGACAATAAACACTGTAAGCTTACTTGTCTGAAGTGTTTTTTTTTTTGTCATTTGAGGCCTCTCGGTATACTGGCGACATAATAAAGATATCTGTAGTCAGAGTACT
The DNA here is from genome assembly GCF_023375885.2 of Dermacentor andersoni. Taxonomy (NCBI): domain Eukaryota; kingdom Metazoa; phylum Arthropoda; class Arachnida; order Ixodida; family Ixodidae; genus Dermacentor; species Dermacentor andersoni. The sequence goes on along the minus strand of NC_092815.1, from coordinate 211,896,492 downwards.
GTACACACGAATATCGCCCCGAAAGGGGTAACAAAGCGCGCGAAACCAGCGAGCGAGCAGCGCGACGAGCGCCACCAGCCGCTACCGTAGCGGCCATATTGCTCACTACGTAATAATGATGATATTAGTTTTGGTTTTCTAGCGCCATCTTTCACTCGCATACTTTATTCGCAATGCCACCGCTACTCTTATTTGCATTGCACTGTGGAAGGTACAGTTTTTCTTCTGTAAGCTTATATAGGTAGGTGTTCTGTGGTTCAGAATAACTATGCCGAAACGACGGTCGACATTGGACGTGTGACGCATGAGAGAGAGAGAGAATAACTTTTTTGAATTGGGGAAAGGGGGATAGGGGATTAGGAGCTTGATGGGTGGCGCCCCAAGTCCAGGGCTCCACTGGCTTCTGCCGCTAGCCGAACGTGACCAAGAAGAGCCTTCTGCACCTTCGGATCTGAGCTGTCGAGTTGTGCCTCCCATTGCTCCAGTGTGTTTGTTAAATTATACCTAACTAAGTAGGCATTTAAATTCGGTGGTCTATTTTGGCATCCCCATGAGATGTGGTACAAAGACGGTGGTGAGTCGCTACACCACGGACAGGCACGCCCGTACATTGTTGGGAAAATTTTGCTCAATCTTAATAAATTTGGGTAGACCCCCGTTTGAATCCTGCGGAGATCTATTGCGTCTTCCCCTTGCAAAGATGTGTGGGGGGCGCCGTATCTTTGCCGCATGCCGCGTTGGTGGGCAAGAATATCGCGTGATGCCATACGTGTCAGATCGTTATCCTCCTCCTCGCGACGGCTCTCCTGTGAAGTGGCGGGTTGTGAACGGGAGGGCGATGGTTGCTCCGCTCTGTTCGTGAGCTCTCGAGCTAGAGCGTCAGCCCTCTCATTCCCCTCCAGACCTGCGTGTCCCAGACACCAGACCAGTCTGTATGTATTGTTGAGTTCCTTTCCCAGGAGGTGGCTTACCTTGAAAGGGAGACGGCCGTTCATAAAGAAGCGGCACGCCTCCTGTGAGTCTGAGATAATGGTGATGTACGACGGCCCCGTCCGTTCCCGGTCTTTGATTGCCAAGGCGATGGCGAAGCATTCTGGCTTGGAAATAGATGACGTGACCAGGGAGGCGCTTGAGATTAGACTAGTCCTGTCGCTGCCTATGACAGTGACTATCGCACGCTTCCAGTTGTACTGAGAGGCGTCAACATAAACGGTATTCTCATTATTTCTGACTAGTTTGCCTAGCCATTTCACCCTCTCTTCTCTTCGCTTTTTGTTTCTGTCTTTGTGCATATTTCTCGGGACAGGAGCGACTGAGATCTTGCTTCGAACGGGACCAGGAATATCCACCAGTACCTCGTCCAAGTTTTGGGGGTGTGGTGGAATACCCGCCCTTACTAGGATCTCTCTGCCCGATTTCGTCTTGCTAAGTCGGTTTCTTTGTGAAATTAAAGTCGCCGCCTTGAGCTCGGCGTATGTGTTGTATACACCAAGGCCAAGGAGCTTGTCTGTCGGGGTGCCTACCGGTAAGCGCAAGGCCACCTTGTAGGCGCCTCTGATAATAGTGTCAACCAGCTCCTCCTCACTCTTGTTGAGTGTGTGAAAAGGGAGGCTGTATTTTAGTTGGCTGATAACGAGCGCCTGTACTAAACGGACAGTGTCGCTTTCCTTCATACCTTGGTTGTGGGAGCTGATTCTTTGAATCATCCTTGCCACTTGTTTAGTTGCCGACTTTAGTAAATTTATGGTGCGGCTGGCCCTCCCGTTGCTCTGAACCCAGAATCCCAAGATCCGAGCAACAGTGACCTCTTTGATTTGTTGATTTTCGATTGATATTTCTATGTCCCCATTACTTTTATATCGTTTCCCGTGGATGCGTATTATCTCCGATTTTTCGGGAGCACAGCTGAGACCGCTGGCCCTGGCAAAGTTTTCAACTGCAGTGGCCGCCTCTTGGAGGGTCTGCTCCTTCTCTGCTAGGGACCCACGCGTGGCCCAAAGGGTGATGTCGTCCGCGTAAATAGTATAACCCAGTAGCGGGACACCGTCTAGGGTACGCGCAAGTCTACACATGGCGATGTTAAAAAGTAGAGGAGAGATGATCGCACCTTGAGGCGTACCTTTGTTGGGCATTTGAAACGGATCGGATTTTCTGCGACACGGGGACCTTAACGCTAATCCGTTGAAACTTGTAGCGTGCAAGTGGGCTGCAACCCTTGAGAACGGGGCCAGACGCGGCCGCCGGACACATTCGTCGAAGCAAGACATGATCCATTCGCACAGCAAACGCGGTGAGGCGTTCTGGGCTAAACACCCAGGCTTGCAAAGGTGAATATATCCGAATGACATGAACGTGTTTTACCGGCGGTACAAAACAAATGTCAAAGGCGAACAGTTTCTGCGAAGGGTTTGTTGAAGGTTTTGGTGATGGTTCAATAAATGTAATCTCTAGGACCACATGTAGAGCCGACTTGGAGCATCGTAGACAATATGGAGGTTCCGACTTTGCGAAAATTTAATGCCAAACATGCCACATCCCGACACGTTTCGATGGTTACAAGATGCACGTTCCCTTGGGGCGTTCCTTCACCGTTGGAAATGCAACCGATCTCTGAGGGCCCATGCACTTCACGTCGCACGACGCACAGAGATAACCAGTTAATGCGTTCATAAGGACGATAATGAGTGATGAGGGGTTATATGGTTGTCATCGCGGTTGATAGTGATTTGACGCGTACAGATAATGTGGTGAACAGTGATGAGGGCTTATATTAGAGGGAAAGCTCAACTAGGCCATGTCTTGCAAGGTCATTTATCGCAATGACCTTGAGCCGCCGGAGCTCAAGTGTGGTTCGTGTGACCAGCGGTTGCCTCCGTCGGCGCTTACTCGCTCAATGTCGCCATGAATGGCGCGCCGGATGGGCCGTGTGTGCGTGCGCTTCAGCGCAAGCGGCAGACTGAATCCAATCATTCAGTAGCCATAACTGCGATATCTCAAACAAAGGCAAAGTTGCTTCCTGAAACACCGGAGGAAAGGGAGGCCACATTAGCACGTTATGGAGAAGCTTACCATGCACGGAAGCGTACCAAGATCGAAGCTACTGCGCCGTCATTCAGCAACACGAACAACAAGCGGAAGGAGACGAAGCCGTGGATACAAGCAACGGCCCCCAGAGCGCACGTTTGGTGAACCAAACCCTTCGGCTGGCGGCACACTCGTCTGCGACGGCCAGGTTTCACTGTGACTTCACGGACAATCCGTTCGGTAGCGTAACTTGTGTGAAAGACTGCGGCCTAACTTTAATCAAACACTGTGTGCATAGTCTTTGCAAAATCAAGCCAAACAGACCTTTCGCTCGTGATAACTAGGTGTACAAGAGTTAAACCTGAGGCAATTTTTGGTCGGAGCAATTCTAACAAGATTAATAAGCACCGATAAGGGTTGATAATGGTCCGATAAAGGTTGATAAGGACTGATAAGAGTCAGTAATGTTCCATAAGGTTGATCAGGACAGATAAGGGTTGATAAGGATCGGATAGACTGTAATAAGGTTGATATCGACTGTTAAGGGCTGATAAGACTCCGATAAGGCTTGACAAGCGTTGGAACTAGTAGGATAAGGTTTATAACTACCGTTAAGGGTTTATCCTGTTCTCATCAAGTTTCGTAACGTTGATAATGACACCGGGCTTCGTAGAGACGAGCAAGTAGTACAATGCTTACGCATACTTAGGCAACTCCCAGAGGAGTTTCTGCATAAATTTTTAAAATGTTTCCTATTATATGCCAGACGAACATTAACACAAGAGGCACACTACATCTAATCATTCATCAAAATGCTCCGTACCAGTAGCCTCAGCAGATTCCTTAAGAAAAAACGGGCCGTCAAGTTGGTGCCAGGCGTGCTACGCCTAATAGAG